>NC_081554.1:54564997-54617497 GCF_963082655.1 Stomoxys calcitrans | reverse complement strand
AGGCACCCAAACGATGCGGATTTTCCCATCCTCAGAGAAGGCGTTAATCTCCTTCTTACACTGCAAGACTTTTCGTGACCTTACCGTCCTGGTTGTTATTGCCCTTATGGCAATTTTACTGTCCGTAAAGATGTTCACACTCGACGTCCTCGCGTTAGCACCACACCACTTCAGGCATTCCGTGATCGCCGGGATCTCCCCCTGCAGGTCCCCCTGCAGGACCGTTTTATGGTCAGGCACTCTAAAAAAGATCTCAGTTCATGGGTTCTCAATGTAGACCCCCAGGTCCACTCTGTCCTCTAGCTTTGATCCATCAGTGTAGCATGGTCTTCCAGATGGCAATACTAGGGTTCCGTCAATCCAAGACAGTGGCGATGGCAGCAGTGCCTTGTACTCGACTTCAAGGTTTATCTCAGGTATCCTATCGGAAACCTCTTCCCTTCCTTCTAGGTTTCCTATCGTTGCCTCGATTATACCGCGATGGAATGATCTGCTCTCATCCTTCATCCATTCTCCCATTGCCCTAAGTCTGTCTCACACTTAATCTGTATGTCAATGTGTCGGATATATAGATTAATCTCCAGTGCCCTGATGGGCGTGGTCCTCATCGCTCCGCCTATGCCAAGACAACATGTTCTCTGAACCTGTTGTATGGTCCTTATGTTGCACTTTTTCTCCATAGTAGTCCACCAAACTACTGATGCGTAAGTAAGTATAGGTCGAATCAGGCTCCTGTAGAACCAGTAGACTATCCTCGGATTCAGGCCCCATTTCGAGCCTGCGGCCCGTCTACATAGTGCTCAACATCTGTGAGCCTTCTCACTTCAAATTCTGTTTCCTGTCCAAGATCACACCTATTTGACAGTATTTGACCTTCATAGATATCGAAGGCCACCTAGCGCTAGGTGGCAGGAAACAGAATTTGAAGTGTCACATTCAGGAGCGTACTGAGAAGGCTCACACATGCAGGCATGTCTGCCTATGACGCTGAACGCGTTGGTTCGAATCCTGGAGAGACCATCAGAAAAAATTTTCAGCGGTGGTTTTGCCCTTTGCTGGCAACATTTGTGAGGTACTTGGCCATGTAAATCTTCTCTTCAAAGAGGTGTCGCACTGTGGCACGCCGTTCAGACACCATTAGACCCATTATGACTATATGATACTTGGCTGAACCGATTTTCATAGAGTGTTTACGTTTGTCTCGAAGAAAACATAGGCTGTATAATTTTTAGATATCGGATGGAGGCGGACCCTCCCCCTTACCCCAAAAACGCCACCCATATCCGAAAGTGTTCTAATGGGCACAACAAGGGTATCAAATGAAAGGTATTGGAGACCAGAAAACGAATGCGGTATTGAAACTTGGGTCCAAGTACCCAGCGGGCCTCCCCAATCCCAAAACTCTTCTAAACAGATATATTCGAAGTTCATGTCAATATGGGACTCAAATGAAAATTATTAGGCAGTAGATTACAAATATGGCATAAAACATAAGGTCCAAGTAATGGGAGGTCGCCTACCCCCAATAACCCAAATGGGCATATTAGCCGACCATGGCTATATGAGACTCAAATTAAAGGTACTTGGGAGTAAAATGCAAATTTTACTCATGAACATTCCACTAAGAAACAGGGGCAAACTTCTCACATTTCAATGAGTGCAGTCCGATTCAAGCTTAAGCTCAATGATAAGGAGTCTCCTTTTTATAGCTGAGTCCGAACGGCGTGCCACAGTGCAACACCTCTTTGGAGAGAAGTTTTACATGGCATAGTACCTCACAAATGTTGCCAGCATTAGGAGGGGAAAACACCGCTGATATTTTTTCTGTTTTTTTTTCTGATGGTCTCGCCAGAATTCGAATCCAGGCGTTCAGCGTCACAGGCGGACATGCTAACCGTTGCGCTACGATGGCCTCTTATTTGGGAGTAGATTACGAATATGACATTAAAATTTGCGTTCAAGTCTAGGTGGCGCTTTTCCTCTTAAAGATGTGTGAAATGGGTTATTTGACCCATTATGACAATACGGAACTCACATGGCATTTGAAAGTAAAAAACTAATTTGATATCCAATTTTGGAGCCAAGTTTTTTAGGGTACGCCCTAAAGCACCCTCTAAACTGAACTTCATTTCGGTTGGAAATAAAGAACGAATTTGATATCTATTTTCAGTGCAAAGTGCCGGTGGCCGCCCCAGCCCCAAAACACCCACCACACGGTTCATGTTTATCGACCATGAACCGTATTGGAAGTGCAGCACGAATTTGTTATCCATATTTGAGTCGAAATGTCTGAGGTGCCATCTCTCCCGTAAAGATCACTTCTCATTACCCTAATTTTTAAACCGAGCAGGGGAAATCTTCTCACACTTCTCTTTAAACTCAATGATAAGGGACCTTTTTTTGTAAAGCCGAGTCTGAACGGCGTCCCGCAGTGCGATACCTCTTTGGGGAAAATTTTTTTAATGACCATGCCTGGCATTGTGCCTCGCAAATATAGCCAACATTAAGAGGGGATAATCACCGTTTTGTCCGATATTCTCGCCAGAATTCGAACGCGTTCAGCGTCATAGGCTACAATGGCACGAATTCGATATCCGCATTCAGGGCGAAGTGTCCCCATCCTAAAATTATATGTGAGAGAGTTAAAGAAGGCGAAGCGGAGCGGGCCCGGTTCGCTCGTCGCCCAGGACTTTAACTCTGACTAGGTTGCCTTGAAAGGCTTCGTACTCATCAAGGTTATCTATGGCAGTCCTGTGGTCTTTGCAGCTAAGCTGTCTGACCTTTCGTTTTCCTTTACGTCGCTTTGGCCCGGCATCTAAACGTTGCGAATCTCGCTATTCTCCTGCTAATCTTCTTCTTACACTCTAAGACCGTCCGTGACCTTACCAACCGGTTGTTATGGCCAACTTACAGCCTATAAAGATGTCCCCGTACCATGCCGTACCATCTTACGCATTCTCTAAATGATTTTTCGCCTTGGGTTTTCTCCTGCAGGACCTTGTAATTGTCAGGCAACCGACACAGTACTTCAATCCTACCATGTAGCCTGAACTACCATATGGCAGCACCAGAGTACCTCCCACTCAACCTCAAGTGTCGTCTCAGGCATTCGATCAGAAACCTCTTTCAGCCCATGCAGGCCTTTTATGGCCATCTCGTTTATCGAAGTTTGACTTATTTGCAAAATTTAAAGCCAGCGAAGTCGTATGGGCGTATACAGGGTTCATTATCTGAAATACTACTGAAAATGGTTTTGATTGATTCTCTTGCTAATTAGATTGTTTTTAATGGTCTGTCAATGTCTTACCTATAGCCACATTACAAAATCTACCATCATTACCCATTATCTTTATGTCCTGTGATTCAACTGTGGCAGACCTACAACGTAGACAAAACAATGGCGTCTATCAACGAGTCAATAGCCAATATTCCGTATACTACATATGCTCCTATATGTATGATGCCAATAATGCTTTAATAACCAATGAAGAATACAGACATACTACATCTGCTAGTGAACAAATTTGAAAGAATTTAAACGCTGTGCTGACAAAAAATGAACATTAATTTGAAAAAGTCATTACAAATAAGTCTTCATTAAAATTGAACACTAAATGAATTTAATCATATAAGGCATGGGAGACTGCAAACATTAACATAATTGTGCAGAAGGCATTCTGTATATTTTTAAGAAGTACCCTACACAATGGATGGTAAACCATTGCAAGGAACCCTGTCAGGGTTCGATGTTTGAGGGAATGAGTGAACATATTAAATGAGAATATTGAGAAACTGGCTAAAAATATTTTTGTCTTTCGCTCCACGGATCGACACGCTGGATGAATGCCTTCCATCTATCACAACGTCAGCAATTTGGTTCCTCGTGTTTTGATCGGGTGACAGCCATGTGGCTTTGTGAATATTTTCATGTTGAAATCTGGTGCTATTAACTACCATGTTTTTTGCCGCGGCGAAATCTATCAGCGTTAACCCGTTACTGAACATTATCTCGTGGAGGTTAAACTTTCCGACTGTTGGACCAAAAATGTCTTCCTTCCCTATCTTCGCATACAAAATCTTCCAGAACGATTTTAATATCATGGGCAGGGCAGCGGTCATATTCTCTCTCTAAGTGCTGGTAGAAAATATCCTTGGTCTGCTCGTCTTTGGCTTCCGTCGGGGCTTGGGCACAAATAAGGCTGATGTTGAAGAATTTTATGCAGATTGTGGCTAGCCTCTCATCTACCGCAGTAAAGCTGGAGACAAGATGTTTCAGTCTCCGACTAACCACAAATCCACAGCCAAATTCATGCCTCGTGATATGGCAGCTATAGTGTAGTTCGTCACCGTTTGGTGTTGTAGTGACGCCATTTCCAGTCCATCGCACTTCCTGTAAGGCGGTAATATCTGCCTTGTACTTCTTTAATACATCTTAGCGCTTAAACTGCACCTTCTCGATAAATAGTGCGGACATTTCAGGTGCAGATCCGTAAATCATGGTCCTTTTTATACCCTCCATCATAGGATGGGGATGTACTTATTTTGTCATTCTGTTTGTACCCTCTCGAAATATTCGCCTAAGACCCTATAAAGTATATATATTCTTGATCGTCGTGACATTTTATGTCGAACTAGCCGTCCGTCCGTCTGTCTGTCTGTTAAAAGCACGCTAACTTTCGAAGGAGTAAAGCTAGCCGCTTGAATGTCCGTCCGTCTTTCCCTCCGTCTGTCCAAAGCACGCTTACTTTCGAAGGAGTAAAGCTAGCCGCTTGAAATTTTGCACAAATACTTCTTATTAGTGTAGGTCGGTTGGGATTGTAAATGAGCCATATCGGCGATGTTTTGATATAGCTGCCATATAAACCGATCTTAGGTCTTGACTTCTTGAGCCACTAGAGGGCGCAATTCTTATCCTATTTGAATTAAATTTTGCACGACGTGTTTTGTTATGATAACCAACAACTGTGCCAAGTAAAGTTCAAATCGGTCCATAACCCGATATAGCTGCCATATAAACCGATCTGGAGACTTGACTTCTTGAGCATCTAGGGTGCGCAATTCCTATCCGATTTGTCTGCAATTTTGCATGACGTATTTTATTATGAATTTCAAGAACTGTGCCATAAAAGGTTCAAATCGGTTCATAACCTGATATACCTGCCATGTAAACCGATCTTGACTTCGTGAGCCACTAGAGGAAGCAATTTTTATCTGATTTGAATGAAATTTTGCACGACGTGTTTTGTTATGATATCCAATAACTGTGCCAAGTATGGTTCAAATCGGTCCAGAAACCAATACAGCTGTCATATAAACCGATCTGGGGACTTGAGTTCTTGAGCTTCTAGGGGGCGCAATTCCTATCCGATTTGTCTGAAATTTTGCACGACGTATTTTAAAACGACTTTCAACAACTGTGACAAATAAGGTTCAAATCGGTTCATAACCTGATATAGCTGCCATATTAACCGATCTGGGATCATGATTTCGTGAGCCTCTAGAGGTCGCAACTATCGGTTCTCAACCTGATATAGCTGCCATATAAACCGATCTTGGGTCTTGACTTCTTGAGCCTCTAGAGGGCACAATTCTTATCCGATTGGAATGAAATTTTGGACGACGTGTTTTGTTCTGATAACCAACAACTGTGCCAAATATGGTTGAAATCGGTCCATAACCTGATATAGCTGTCATATAAACCGATCTTGGGTCTTGACTTCTTGAGCCTCTAGAGGGCGCAATTCTCATCCAATTTGAAAGAAATTTTGCACGTAGTATTTTGACTCGATATCCAACAACTGTGCCAAGTAAGGTTCAAATCGGTCCATAACCTGATATAGCTGTCAAATAAACCGATCTGGGAACTTGACTTCATCACCCAATAGAGGGCGCAATTCTCATCCGATTTGGCTGAAATTTTGCACGACGTATTTTATTACGACTTTCAACAACTGTGTCAAATAAGGTTCAAATCGGTTCAAAGCCTGTTATAGCTTCCATATTAACCGATATGGGATCTTGACTTCTTGAGCCTCTAGAGGTCGCAATTATTATCCGATTTGCTTGAAATTTTGTACAACGGATCCTCTCATGACCATCAACATATGTGTTTATTAGGGTCCGAATCGGTCTATGGCCTGATACTGCTCCCATATAAATCGATCTCCCTATTTTACTTCTTGAGCCCCCAAAATGCGCAATCGAAATATCCATTTTCGACCCTATAAAGTATATATATTCTTGATCAGCGTGAAAATCTAAGACGATCTAGCCATGTCCGTCCATCTGTCCGTCTGTTCGTCCATCTGTCCGTCTGTTCGTCCATCTGTCTGTCTGTCTGTTGAAATCCCGCTGCAGTCTTTAAAAATAGAGATATTGAGTTGAAACTTTGCACAGATTCTTTTTTGTCCATAAGAAGGTCAAGTTCGAAGATGGGCTAAATCGGACTATATCTTGATATAGCCCCCACATAGACCGATCCGCTGATTTAGGATCTTAGGCCCATAAAAGCCACATTTATTATCCGATTTTGCTGTAACTTGGGACAGTGAGTTGTATTAGGCCTTTCGACATCATTCATTAATTTGGCTCAGATCGGTTCAGAATTGGATTTAGCTGCCATATAGACCGATCCGCCGATTCACGGTCCCAGGCCCATAAAAGCCACATTTATTATCCGATTTTGCTGTAACTTGGGACAGTGAGTTGTTTTAGGCCCTTCGACCTCCTATATGAATTTGGCGCAGAGCGATCCAGGTTTGGATATAGCTGTCATATAGACCGATCTCTCGATTTAAGGTTTTGGGCCCATAAAAGGCGCATTTATTTCCCGATGTCGCTGAAATTTGAGACAGTGAGTCGTGTTAAGCCCCTCGACATACTTCTGCAATATGACACAGATCGGTTCAGACTTGGATATAGCTGCCATATAGACCGATCTCTCGATTTAAGGTTTTGAGCCCATAAAAGGCGCATTTATTGTCCGAAATCGCCGAAATTTGGGACGGTGAGTTGCGTTAAGACTTTCGACATCATTCTCCAATTTGGCCCAGATCGGTCCAGATTTGGTTATAGCTGCCATATAGACCGGTCTCCCGATTTAAGGTTTGGGGGCCTTAAAAGGCGCATTTATTGTCCGATTTCGCCGAAATTAGCGACAGTAAGTTGTGTTAGGCTCTTTGAGATTTATCTGCAACTTGGTCCAAATCGGTCCATATTTGGATATAGCTGCCATATAGACTGATATCTCGATTTAAAGTCTTGGCCCAATGAAAGGCGCATTTATAATCCGATTTCAATGAAATTTGAATTTGAGTGACGTATGTTAGACTGTTCGACATCGATCGGTTTATTTTTAGATATAGCTACTAAAAAGATCAAAATTTTGTTTTACACCATTGAACAATGACTTGTACTTATTAGTATTTGGTCCAAATCGGAACATATTTCTATAAAGCTGCTATGGGGCATTAGGTATGCATTTTTCACCGCATTTTGACGAAAGGTGGTTTACATATATACCCAAGGTGGTGGGCATACAAAGTTCGGCCCGGCCGAACTTAACGCCTTTTTAATTGTTTAATGTCGATCTACTTCGGCGCTCAGTACTAGTTCATTCACATAGTTCACTATTTCAGTAACCTTTTCCTTACAAATATTGCCAACATCCATAGGAGACAATATGTTGCCTTTATATTGAGGTGTCCACTTAATTTGGTTCATTGCTGCTTACTGAACTTGTTTGTTCACTAGTTCCTTGTGCTCGTTTAGTTGTTTTTACGTTTTTCCTCCAATGATCAGTTACTTTAAGCTCGAAGAACTAGGTCATTCAGTTAGTTTGTTTAAGACTTTTTACTTCTATTTGTTTGTTCGCTAGTTCGTTGTGCTCGTTTAGTTGTTTTTGCGTTATCTTTAAGCTCGATGAACTAGGTCATTCAGTTAGTTCACTAGTACAGCTGTTTTGAGACTTTTCACTTCTATGAACGATTTCTGCAAAGCGACCACTCACTTTTGCTCATTTCAGCTAACTGAACTAGTTCATTCAGTTAGTTCACTAGTTCAGTGGGCCTATACACACTATTGCTGTCGTATTATTGCTGCTCCTAAAAGTTTTTACTGCCCCACTGGGCGAAAAGGGCCGATTGGGGCAAATCTTATCTTTATCATGTCCTATATACCCAGTGTAGAGTAAAGAAACTTCCTTCCATATTGAAGAAATTAATTTTTTTTATTGTTTCTTGTTTCATATTTTTTTCCTTTCTATAAAAATTGCATAAAACTACAGATGAGATAAAAACATAAAGAATGCATATGACTACTTTAACTTAAATACTGTCACTTATGCGCCACGCATTTTTAAACATTTGATGCGAGCTTCAAGCATAAGCTTTTTAAATCATAACACACGCATGCGCAAAGGACTCAAGTCAAACAAACAGCACTGAGAACTGATTTCAGATGCCAGTGTTAAACGGCCAAAGCATATATTCATGTCATAATGCCTGGCATGCGAATCGACCAGCGAGCTACATACAACAAAAAAAAAAAAAACTTAAAACAAAAATTGAAAACAAATCAAAACTCAGTCAAAAAAATCCAATGCATTGCACGTTCAGCAATAAATAATAAAATTAATGCATATATTTCACCATGCGGCAGCAGCAACCTCATAATCATGGGCATCCAACGTATCGACATTGTTCACATAGTGGTCCACAAGCTCATCATCCAGCGGCATTGTCATCGTCATCATCATAATGGAGCAGTTTGTGGTCGCATTTTTTCCCCTTGTTCTTACCACATTGATATTATTTTTGTCACAGAACCAAATCAGAAACGAAATCAACAACAGTTCTGAATAGCTCAGGCCAGAAGGACGGACACTATGCCGTCTGGTCTACCAGCAAAGTTATGGAAACATATGTAGCTGCTTCCTTATGTTTGATGTTGGCTGCTGCTGCTGCCGTTTACATTGACAATGACGAAGCTTTTATGATTTGAGAATATTTCCAATGCAACTTAAAATTGCCATAATTTTTATGGTTTTTTTCCTTTTGGCTTTGTACCTCTTTGCTGGACCAACCAACCAACCAGCCAGCCAGCTAGCCAGTTATAATGGAAGTTGACTTCATTTCTTAAATAAAATCATATTTAACCTGAAACGTTGAAATAAAAAAGAGACATGCCGCCTACTGGAGTTCCATGGAGTTTTTTCGGTATTTGTTCGTATTATTTATTTGTGATTAATGCATAAGCTTGAACATCCTTGAGAACTGTATGATTTTATTGGTTGATTCTTTGGACAAGAGCTAGGGACAAGTATTTATTACGATTTCATATATTTAGAGACATGTTCACTATGGGAATGGGACTTAATCAGTTTAGCGTGGCATTGGTAACACAAAGGATTTGAATTTTTTAGGAAAAAAGGGAAGGAAACCGTAGTAAATTTTTTCAGAGAAATATTTCATCAAGGATACTAAAGGATAATCTTAAGTTTCCCCATGGTTTCCCCATTGGCAAGAAAGATGGAGAACCAAACAAGATCTTCACGAAAGCCAACGCAAGAGTGCCAAATCTTTATCCCAGTGTTTACCAAAAGTTGTGTTCTTCTCGAAGAAACAACCAAACTGAAAAGTAGCGCAAAAAATTTTTTTTCTCTTCATTGAACTCGTGTTCTGACCTAAGGCGACTATGTCCTTCAGAAGGACTTTTTGCTTCAAGTCACGGTAACCATGGTAGTGTCCCAGAATGTCCTTGACTTCTGCCGCTAACAGAGTCCTGAGTTGTACTATCATACCTAAACTCGAGACACCGGAAATAAATTTTTTCTTCGACAAGTCGAGAGAGAAGTGTTATCCCACCTCCTCAGAGTCTGAATAGCTCCTTCCTGAAGGAGACGAGAAGAGCAATACAAATTTTTTACTTGTGTTAAGGGTTAGAATCCATTAGCGAGTCCTAAGTATTTCAACACGATTGGCTTTCTGCAATAGGATACCCTGGAGACAATGAAACTTTCGATGACAACATATTTGCAGAATGGGATTGGTGGCGATGCAAATTTATTTCATCATTGTCGATGATTACTAGGGTGAGGGTTTTTTAAATGGGTCGGATAACGTGGAATTATCTTGGCTCTCAACATGAGTCTCTTGAGGCAGATTTGTCCCGCCACCGAATTACATATTCCAAATCTTTTGATACACTGAAAGTTTCCGTACAGATGGTGTGACTGTTGTGTGGCCTTGAATAGTTCCAGGCCAAAAATTTGTGATGAATTGGGTGGCACTAGTAAAGCATGACCGTAAAATGCTATCTTAAGAAAACAGCTGAGAGGGCGATTAAATTTTCAAAGAGGATAACCACAGCGATCGCTGCAAATGATCTTAGCAAGCATGGCAGCAATACAATGCCATGGCAACCGGTTGTACCTACCGGTTTGACCCGACCGGCAAGGGCTGCCGCCGATCGGGTCTAACCAGTCTTCGACCATTTTTTGGTCATGGGAGAAGCACATCTCCGAGTGCCTTCTACGTACGCTTCTGGTTCTGTTCGGTTTGCAAGAACTGCCCTCATCACCGGTTGGTGTCGGTGAGGTGTAACCGGTGCATGGGGTGGTTGCATTTTCGATATTACCTGATGTCATTGCTGGAATATAGTCGCACTGAATATTGGAGGCCACCGTGGCGCAGAGGTTAGCCTGTCCGCCTGTGACACCAAACGCCTGGTTTTAAATCCCTGCGTGAACATCAGAAAATTTTTCAGCGGTGGTTATCCCCTTAATAATGCTGGCAACATTTGTGAGGTATCCTGCCATGTTAAAACATCTCTACTAAGTGGGGTCACTATGCGGTACGCCGTTCGGATTCAGCATAAACAAGTAAGAGCGTGCTAAGTTCGGCCGTGCCGAATCTTATATACCCTCCACCATTGATCGCATTTGTCGGGTTCTGTGCGCGGTATCTCTTTTTAGGCAAACAAAGAATATTGAATAAGAACTTTAATGCTATTGGAGCTACAGCGGTCAAAAAAAGTATTCATCATTAGCAAAATTGATAATAAATTCACTTATTTTGGGTAATTGAAGAAAATTTAAAGTAAACAAATAATGCAGTTTTATGCAATAGTTTATTTTTCGTAATATGTTTTAAAATAAATTCAAAAAATAAATTTAATTAGCGCAAAAAATGCAATTTTATATAATAGCACCAAAAACAGAACAAAAAAAGTATTCATCATTGATGTGCTATCATCAAAGTCAAATTCAAATATTATTTGGGAATCCCCCTTTTCTGTTTTATTTAGTAAAGGAGGCTTTGCCCTTGACAGCAAATATTTAATTTCATTGAAAATATAGTTTTTGTCAAAATGGGTCGTAAGCAAAACGAGGTTTCTGATGAGGTAAAAGTTTTGATAATAAAACACCACAGGAATGGTTTAACTCAAAAAACTATCAGTGAAATATTAAATAGACCACGATCTACTATACAATCCATCATCAGAAAGTGGACAGAAACGAAAACTGTTGACAATAAACCAAGATCTGGTCGACCAAAAGCACTTTCAGTTGGAGATGTGCGTTGGCTAGTGCGGCAAGTTCAGAAAACTCCGAAGACAAATGCGACCATTCTTCGTAAAAACACTATGGAATATTTAGGGAAGGAAGTTACTACACAAACAATTCGAAATACACTCAAAAGGCATAGCTACAGAGGAAGAACTGCACGTAAGAAGCCCTTTATAAATAAAATAAACCGAGTGAAAAGGCTAAACTTCGCAAAAATGTATGTAAAACAGCCCGAATCATTTTGGAAAACAGTCATTTTTGCAGACGAGAGCAAGTTTAATCTTTTTGGGTGCGATGGAAGGGTCATAGTGTACAGAAAACCAAATACAGAGCTTGAAGAACGAAACACAGTTGCTACTGTAAAACATGGTGGAGGTGGTTTAATGGTTTGGGGGTGTATGGCGGCTTCAGGAGCGGGAAATCTTGAAATTATTAATGGAGTAATGGATCATAAGTATTACATTGACATTTTAAAGAGGAATTTAAAAGATAGTGCTGTAAAACTTGGGCTTGGTAATAACTTTCAATATTATCAAGATAATGACCCCAAACATTCTGCTTTAAATACCAAGATGTGGATGCTGTATAACTGCCCCAAAGTCATTAAAACTCCTCCTCAAAGTCCCGACTTGAACCCAATTGAACATCTTTGGGAACATCTCGAACGCAAATTGAGAACGCGCAATTTTTCGAGCAAGAGTCAAATGCAACAGGTGATAATGGAGGAATGGACTAATATAGACCAAAATATAACCGCTAAATTAGTCCAATCGATGTCAAACCGTTTAAAAGAAGTTATAAGACGCGGTGGTCGAATAACAAAGTATTAATTTTTTTAAATTATGTTATTTATTTTTTTGTTTTTTTGCAATGATGAATACTTTTTTTGTTTAATTTTTTGTGTTCAGCTGTAAAATGGCCCTTTTTGTTCCAATAAATACTATTTTTTTCTTTAAAAACAATGAAATTGTGTACATATATATCACACAAGCACTACTGCATCATTAGTTTAATATGTTTTTATTCCAATTGTCTTTTGTAGACTTATTAAAAAAAAAACATTGAATGATGAATAATTTTTTTGACCGCTGTATATCAGGTTATGTTTCGATTTGCGTCATAGTTAGCACAGTTATTGGGAGACATAACAAAACACCTCATGCAAAATTTTAGCTAAATCGGATGAGAATGAAGCACTATATTGGCTCAAAAATCAAGATCCCAGATCGGTTTATATAACAGCTATACCAGATTATGAACCGATTTGAACCATACTTAACACGGTTGTTGGAAGTGAAACCAAAACACTACGTGCAAAATTTCAGTCAAATCGGATGAGAATTGCGCGCTCTAGTGGCTCCAGAAGTCAAGACCCAAGATCGGTTTATATGGCAGCTATATCAAAACATGGACCGATTTGAACCATAATTAGCACTGTTGTTGGAAGTCATAGCGAAACACGTCGTGCAAAATTTCAGTCAAATCGGATAAGAATTGCGCCCTGTAGAGGCTCAAGAAGTCAATTCCCATAATAGGTTTATATGGCAGCTATATCAAAAAATTTACCGATTTGAACCATACTTAATGCAGTTATTGGAAGTGATACCAAAACACCACGTGCAAAATTTCAGTCAAATCGGATAAAAATTGCGCCCTCTAGAGGCTCAAGAAATCAAGACCCAAGATCGGTTTGTATGGCAGCTATATCAAAACATGGACCGATTTGACCCATTTGCAATCCTAACCGACCTACACTAATAAAAAGTATTCGTGCAAAATTTCAAGTGGCTAGCTTTACTCCTTCGAAAGTTAGCGTTCTTTCGACAGACAGACTGACGGACGGATGGGCAAGAGTGGCCTTTCTTGCCCTTTCCAAAATGGTGGATTTGAAGTTCAATTACCTGTCCAGCAAAACACCCAGGTATGTTGCGCTTTCTGTAAATGGAACGTTCTCTTCAGCCAAGGAGACAGGTTCCACTGTAGGCAACTTATATCTCCTGTTGAAAAGAACTACTTCTGTTTTGCACGGATTTATACCCAGACCACTTTCGATAGCCCACTTTGCTGTTGCACGTAGAGCTTCCTGAAGTATATCACTTAGAGTGTTGGGAAACTTTCCCCTAACCGCAATTGCTAGGTCATCAGTATACGCAACTACTTTTACGCCTTACTTAATGGCTATATTCCAAAGTAGAGGAGACAGTACACCTCGTTGAGGTGTTCCTCTACTGACCCATCTTTTGAGATCCACAGATCCCAAGCCTGCCGTAAGTTAGCTATTTAAAATATAGACGCGATTGTAAAATATGTGTTAAACAAATAAACAGTTCCTAGTTAAACAAATAATAGTTCCTAGTTCCAATTTGAGTGCGTAAAAACCTGTTCAAATAGTCCAAGGCGATGAAAATGGAAATAATAGAAATTCAAAGGACATTCTACATTAAAAACATGATAGTCTCTTGTATGAAAAACCATGCTGTGTTCATTTAGCTGTTTTCGATAAAATCAAACACACTTTGATTTTTATAAAATAGATTTCATATATCGAATTGTTCGATCGCGCTAATCTGCATATGATTCCTTATTTATCTATAATATAAACTTACCTGTAAAATGTTGAGTTGCACCAAAATTGTGGCAGATTGGCCATTTTTGCACCACGTGCTTACTATCGAGAATTCGCCAGAGCGTCGTACCAACCTTAAAACACAAAAGTTTACCTTATGATTTTTTTTTTTGCTAAAATTAAAACACTTTTTCGCTTACACAACAAGGTGATGTAATTTCTTTATATTTTTTTTTGTGAAACGCTTAACTTGGCGAAGTTTCATAGGATGTAAAGGATGATGATGATACTCGTAATTATTTTTGGTGAATAATTTAGTGGCGAATTTTAACTAAGCGAAGTTACATGCCTTTACTTTATCTTGGACAAACACTAAAACACTTCACCTCACATATAAGAACTTGATTGACATTTTCACCATCATCTCTTTCTCTCTCTCTTCCTCCCGCACTAATGTTTTTATGCACAACAACAAAACAACTGGACCAATTGATATACACAAACGGCTAAACACGAACGCGAAACACACAGCCCAACATAATTGGCTTTTGCCCTTTCTTCTTTTGCAAATTACAAAGCATTTTTGAAGGAATTTAGCAATAAATCCATTAATCAATTAATTGCACTACACTTTTCTTTGGATTTATCACATTTTTGAATAGTTCTCATGGGTTTTGATCACTTTTTCACTAAACTTTTTAAGAGGGCTTAACTATGCATGCGACAGGTTGAAAAATTTCGATGAAACTGAGAAGAATGAGCAATTAGTGGTAAATGGGATGGGAAGGTAGGTGGCAAAAGCCGAAATTACAATGTTGCCAACCTAGTTATTAAGATCAATTAGGAGGGCTAGGGTTGTTTGCATAGCAAAGAAGATTGGATTGGAATGGGAATGCACTAAATAAGAAATGGAAGTGCACTAACTATTGCAAAGCTTGTATAGTATAGCTTATCAGTTAATTTTTCCTCGTTGAAGGAAAAAAAGGTCTATAGTGTTTTCTCAGCAATATTTTGGTGCTTTAGTTAATTTAGATATGAAATTAGCATTGTTTGAAGGAGCCAAAGATTTATTATGACATGTTTTCCATTTTGGGGGGTAGTTCATAGCGCTAATGGACAATTTTGAGATTTCATGGAAATTACAAGCGAAAAAAGGCAAGTCGGTGGAGACGGCCCTTCACGATGTGGTACAAGAGGTCGAGACGTCCCTCCGGCAGAAATACACTTTGGAGGCCCTTTTGAATTTTGAGGGGGTCTTCAATAACGTGGAGATAGAATCAACAGTCACAACACTGGACCGCACATGGATTCACCCCTGTGTCACCGTGGCGCAGAGTTTAGCATGTCCGCCTATGACGCCGAACGCCTGGGTTGAAATCCCGCTTTGTGGCAGGATTATTAATACGAACCTGGGCGATAGTGTGATTTGAAGGCGAGTGACAAGAGGAAAGCCTCAGGGAGGGGTGTTCTCGCCAAATTCTTGTCGAACCTCGTGACAAATAAAATCTTGTTGGATCGTGGCGACAATCGCTTGAAGATAAGCGTTTATGCGGAGTATGTCGTATTGCTGATCCAGCACAGGTTTCTGTCGACTATCCGCGAGATCGTGGAAGTGTTACTGACGATATTGTCACGATGGGCTTCCAGACTAAGGAAGACGGAGCTTGTGCTTTTCATTCGCAGATACAAGATATAGGAGTTCAGACGCCCGTCTTTGAACGGGATCACCTTGCAGCTGTCGAAGAAAGCGAAGGTTCTTTTTTCTGCCTGCCTGCCTGAGATTTCATGGAAATTACAAGCGAAAAACAGCAAATCAATCACATAATTAGCCTGATTGCATTTCAATATTCCAATAGCCTAGAGGCAATTCTAGGAATTATATATGGATGGAATAAATATGGTAAAATAACCGATTTTACTATACCGATAGAAAAAGGACGGTGCTTTTCCAATTCCGCCTGGTATTATCTTGTTCGCGTAAGTGGCAAAGATTTTTAATACCATTTGGTATCAATATAATATGAATATTGTATTTTTGTTGTCGCGGAAGTGTTGTTAAGCTTTGTACTTAAAATATTAACGCCATTATAAAATGTTTGTTAAACAAATAAATAAAATGTTTTAATACAATTCGAGTGCGTAAAAAAATACTCGAAAGCGTTAAAAATGGAAAAAGTTCAAATTCTAAGGACATTCATCATCACAAACATGATAGTCTCTTGTATGGAAAACGATGCTGTGTTGGTGTATTCATATGAAAACCACCTTTGGGAATCAATGGATATGGAATTAATTGCTGAACACAAATAACTGAGGTTGGTCACGGTGTAACATCACATAAAATAAGATTAAAATTATTTTCCATGGTTTTTTTGGTTCATTAGGGCGCGGAATAATCAATAATGGTTTGGTACTAAACCCAATAGCGTTCTGGTGCTAAAACCAATAACAGATTGGTATAAAAACCAATACCATTTCGGTAAAAACTAATACCAATCGGTACTAATCATTTTATGTTTCATCCATACCATCCGGTATTGTGTTTGCTCCATACGGTGTTGCTATCAATGACGTATGGTACTGAAATCAGCACGTTTCGTGTTAAATTTTTTCTGGGTGTAGTCTCTATGGTAAGCGCCTTCATCAAAAATTATGAAATCGTGGGTTCTAATGGGGATAGGAGGGTAGAAGTCAGTAGGCGGCACTATATTGTTACGAAGGAAGGCAAAACATCTATAGTCTAATAGAAGAAGGAACTTGAACATGAGCAGATCTAGACACTTAAGAGCCAGAATGAGTTCTCAAAATTTCATCAGGGAATAAAAAAAACTTCTTAGTCTACTTCTACCACTGGAGGAAGTAAGCAAATGGGTTTGAAGCCCCATACGGAATCAGAGAACGAAGCCGAGGCTTTTCGTCGGCGGTTCGTTGGCAAAACCGATTGAAAATGGCGGGTGCATAAATTAGTATTTTTGATGATTTATCGTTTAATTTTTTTGGAAGAAAAATATTCGGAGAGAGATGAAGAGAAAAATGTGATGATTTTGGTGCTAATATGTGATGATATTTAGAGCTTATATCTGCCGTTTTTTTTTGTTAAAATCAGCAGCTCAATTGAATCCTTTCGAGCGGCGTCGTGGGTGAAGCAAAATTATCCGGCTGACATAGGCTCGTTTTCTGATACGGAATCATTGCCTTGGTTTAAAAGACCTCAATAACTTTTCCATCAAGTAGAGTATCCTAAAGGCGTTTAAGACTTCCTCTTCCCAATTCAATAACATTACATTCTCTTTTTGTTCTCTGATTTGTTGTAATATCACATATAAATATTTGTAACATTTAAGCAAACAAATGCCACAAAGCAACAGGCTATATCACGGACGCTTGCGCAGAAGAAAAATACCCACAAAGCAACAACAGACAAACATATGTCAACTGTCTTGCTAAACACATGTAGACATAAATGTCAGATGTCGCTTTGGCGATTTTTACTACTACCACCACAGCTTTAAATAGACCATAATCATATCTCATATCGACGAGTGTACGCACCTCAGCCCCACCACCTCACCCACTGCCACCTGCTCTGCTACATGGCAACGAGATCGTTTCAGAGATTTTATTATGAACTCTTTGGAGTTAGACAGCAATCGATGGATGATGCAGCACCAAGTCCATCATTTAGTCATAATTGTGAGAGGGCACAAAAACGCGAACAAAGTAAGCGGACAGCATCATAATCAGCATCAACGTCAACATATCATCAGAGATGCATCAAGTCAAAGCAGCATAGGCGTATGGATGGCAGGTCTGGCCGACTATTGGGACAGCACAGCCAACAAGGCATCATCAGGCATCTTGGGCAGCGTTGTTCAACTTCATTTGGAGCAACAGTTGCTGCCATATTTTATAGTTCGTTTTGGCGGCGGCATACGATTTTTTTCTTTAACCGTTTGCCCGCTGAGTTTTGTTACGTTTGGACTCGCTGTCGTATGGTCGTTGATGGCCATTTATTTAATCGATTATCATTTTTAATAAATCGCTAAAATATTGTTTATTACTTGGACTTGGATGGCTGCTTCGGCTACTTGGCTACTGATGACCTTAACTATTATGCACTGTGCATGCGTGTATGATTATATTAAAGACAATTTGTGAAAAGATCATAGGTTTTAGGAAGAGAGTAAGGGATTAAACTTATATTGGCGCCCGAGCAGTGACCTTGAACAGAGAAATTGCATATATTCTACAATTGGATGATATCAGCAGGTTCCTCACATCATAGTAACTGGCAAGCAAAATCTTTAGGTTATTGACTCGAAGATCAAGGTCTTAAAGTATGTTAAGTCCAATGTCCGAATCCCTATAGATACCCCATAAGTCCCTGTCATAATTCTTATTGGGCGCCATTCTGGTATCTATTCGGATTATTCAGAGATCCTTATTTTACCATAGTTTATCCTTCCTGTTCTTTTCTGGGCCTTCTGGCGGGACAAGCGTCCTTGTAGGCGGAATCTTTCAGTTCTCTATGTCCTTATGCTGATAGAAAAATGCCGGTACTTTGTCAATACCGCCTGGTATTATTTTGTTCGCGTCATTGGCAAAGTTTTTTAATACTATTTGGTATCAATTCAATACCAGACATTGGAGACTATTATGAATTGACGTCACATTTATATTTTTGTCATCGCGCCAGAAGTGTGGTTGAGCTTTACACTTATAATTTTATCGCCATTATAAAATATTTGTTAAAGAAATATATAAAATGTTTTAGTACAATTTGAGCGCGTAAAAACCTGTTCAAATACTCGAAAGCAGTGAAAATGGAAATAGTAGAAGTTCTAAGGACATTCTACATCAAAAACATGATAGTCTCTTGTGTGGAAAACGATGCAGTGTTGGTGTATTCATATGAAAACCAGTAAGGAAAGGCAAAATATTGTGGTAGTCGTCGAGGAAAGCGTTGTACAAAGTTTTGGCAAGTTTGGTCAATAAATGTGCTCGCAGTGGTTCTAGGAATGAAAATCGGGCGATATGCATATATGACAGTTATATCTAAATCTGAACCGATTTCTATAAAATTCGCGAAAATCATGCATGACATTTTAAGCGACATTGAGAACCGCTGGAGGGCGCAATTCTCATCCGATTTGACGGAAATTTTGCATGAGGTATTTTGTTATGACTTCCAATAATTGTGCTAAGTATGGCGCAAATCGATACATAACCTGATATAGCTGCCATATAAACCGATCTGGGATCTAGACTTCGTGAGCCTCTGGAGGGCTCAATTCTCATCAGATTTGGCAGAAATTTTGTACAACGGCTTCTTTCATGACCTTTAACATACGTGTTCAATGTGGTCGGAATCGATCAATAGCTTGATACAGCTCCCATATAAACCTATCTGCCGATTTTGCTTCTTGAGCCAAGGCTTAACAACAAGGCTCAATTCTTATACGAATGAACTGAAATATTACACAATGACTTCTACAATGTTCAGCATTCATTTATGGTCCGAATCGGACTATAACTTAATATAGCTCCAATAGCATAACAGTTCTTATTCAATATTCTTTGTTTGCCTAAAAAGAGATACCGCGCATAGAACTTGACAAATGCGATCCATTGTGGAGGGTATATAAGATTTGGCCCGGCCGAACTTAGCACACTCTTACTTGTTTTTTGTTCAAAGTGCTAGAGCTTGAGTTGCATGACATGCGGTTTCAATAAGACTGTGCCACATGCTACACTGCACGCGTAACAATGGACTAATTGAGAGGCAAGTTCGGTGAACACTTTTTTTTCACCTTCGGACCGGTCAATAGGCCGCTTTGATCGAGAGTTTTGACGCCTTTGGACTATTTTTAAAACTTCTCTCTAAAAGAGGTGTCGCACAGCGCCACGCCGTTCGGACTCGACTATAAAAAGGAGGCCCCTTATCAATGAGCTTAAACGTGAATCGGACAGCACTCATTGATATGTGAGAAGTTTGTCCCTGCTCCTTAGTGGAATATTCATGGGCAAAATTTGCAATTTGCAATCTTCAAACATTAGATTATAAGGACCTTACTATCGATTCAAATAAAAATTTCATGCATCTTTATGAATTTTTTGTGTTTTTTATGAAAAACTTTCCTATAGCTCTTAAAAAATCAACCTCGAAAGTAGGCACAGCCCACTGAACGGTCTCTCGAAACGCCAAAGGCCAAGGCGCCCATTACCGTGCCTTCTTCAGACACCTTCGCAAGATTCTTCGTTCATGTTTCGTGGCATCACAGCCGGGAAAGGTTCCCACACCCAAACAGTTGACAGTTTAAAGGTTTGTTATTTCCATTTAAATCCTTATCAAAAACACTGTACTGTACTGTCTGCGTCTAGTGTATTGCAAAAGTTAAGCGTTTTTTTTTTTGAGCGGCTGTTCATAGGCTCTGTTGTCATTGCAAATGTGTGCAGTTGCAGCAAACAGTCCGTTTTGATTTACAACAAGTCGATAATGTCGTTGGTCCGATTTTTTTTTTGTTATTTCCAGATTTTAGGCCTCTCATCTTGAATATGGACATATACGCATGTTTTAATGACATTTCATTTGACATTTATGACTTGTGCTAGTATGAGTCGGGTGCTGTGCGCAAGTTGGCATTGCGGCGTATAGCGACGACGTTTCTTGTGTGCATCACATTGAACGACGCCGCCGCTGTTACTACATGTCAAGATTGATTTCTTTGGTGTGACAACGTTGCTGTTTGTAGCCTAGGATATCTATTTAACTATGTGAAGTTGAAGGTATTCTGCAATTTTATAGATATTTTCTGTTCTATTTTAATTGCCTAACGTCTAGTGGGGGGGACACTGGGACAAAAACTCAGAAAGGATTTTACTTTGAGAGTTTTTTCCTCTATAGTGTAGAGATGGCTGTGAGTCTTCTATTCTTGAGATTTGAACACTGCTTGCATATTTTTCGCAGTGTAGCTTGTGAAGGTTGATTTATTTTATATTCACATGCTTTGAATATGTAATAACTATATTTCTAGATAAAATACCCAGAGACCAGAGAAATCTCTTAAGCAAAGGAATATTGTTGTCCGCAATGTAGTCTTAAATGTGTAGATGGCGTGCCTGGAGAAATGTTCGTTAGTCAGAGTCGAGCAGTTTTTTATAGTGAATGTTAGTGTCATATGATTTTGATTGGAAAATGATGGTGTATTTTAAAGGGAAATGGCTGACAAAAACCATGATTTGAGTAGTGGTGTCATGAGAAACGCTCTAAACCAAGTGTCACCAGTTATTGGATTTCTTTTAAGCCCTCTCAGCTTTTGAGTACCACTATTGATATGAAATTGCTTTAAGTTATGCCTCATTAAAATTTCCTTTGAAATCACAAAGCATCGAATGTTGGTTGCATTGTTGCCTGTCCGATCAATATTCGTTAATATTCAGTTCGTTTCAGTCAGTCATTTCATCTCAGTCAGTCAGTCGGTCGCAGTGGGACACAGTTTCTATTGAAATGGAAAAATTCGTAAATTTTGTTAACACAAGGATTTTATGTTCTTGCATGGGCTACTGAACTCTGGGGTGATTCCCTAGAGTGGTCAAAGTTATTTGTCTGTTGAAATGCGCATGCGTGCATTTTGCTTCTGGTTACAAGTCGATATTTAAGGCAGGCGATAAGCGATCTCCATCGTAGTGCATTATTTACGTACTCACACACACACACACACACATACAAAACATTCATTTCACATCATGTCCCAGACAACGGCAACATGCCGCCGCACCTCTCTATGTAGTCAAGAGAGCCAACATTGACTTCATTTAGCCAAAAATGTACCAAATGAAATACAACTTTAGCCATTCACCAGCGGTTTGGGGCATTTTTGCTTTTTTTTTGGTCTGCTCTCTAGAGTTCCTTGTGGCCAGAAGGAAACCTCTTTTGAGACTTTCCAAAATGTGTTTTATTTTTTTTTATTGTTTTTGGTTTGGCTCATTGAGTTCCGCTTTGTTCGCTTTTGATCCTTTCGCACATGGAAAGAAGTGTTCTACAGCTCTGCTGCGCCGGCAAAATTTATTCACGTTAGTTTGGCTGTTTTCTTGGAATATCAATGCGATCAATCTCGTTGTGAAATGTTTTTGATGTTGTTGCAATTGTTGTTCGCCCTTAACTGATTGCATATTTTTATGCTGTAGATGGTTTTTTTTTTTGTTTTGTTTTGGTTTGGTGTATTATTGCTTTAAGTTTATGAGACAGTGTTGCCGGACTTATAAAGTGTGGTCCCTTTCATTTGAAAGGGTAATTAATAAAAAGAGTGAATGGGACGTTATTTTAATGGGGAGTATGGATGAGATTAAATTTAAATTCCAAAAAAATCAGGCTCATGAAAGGTTAAGTAAAAAAAGAAAATTTTCTATACACCCTAAAACTTGATAACATTTTTTTGTTAAATTTTCTGAATTTTTGACGTTTTTTTTTAAATAAATTTGAAACGTTTTTCTTCATTTAAATGAAATATGAATAAAATCCTATATAAAAACGAGTTATATGCGCGGTATGTCTTTTTAGACAAACATAGAATATTGAATAAGAACTGTTATGCTATTGGAGCTATATCAAGTTATAGTCCGATACGGGCCATTGTAGAAGTCATTGTTTAATATTTCAGTTCATTCGGATAAGAATTGCGCCTTGTAGGGGCTCAAGAAGCAAATTCGGGAGATAGGTTTATATGGGAGCTGTATCAAGCTATTGACCGATTCAGACTATATTAGACATGTATGTTGAAGGTTATGAGAGAAGCCTTTGTACAAAATTTCAGCCAAATCGGATGAGAATTGCGCCCTCTAGAGGTTCAAGAAAAATCAAGATCCCAGATCGGTTTATATGGCAGCTATATCAAAACATAGACCGATTAAAACCATACTTAGCGCCGTTGTTGGAAGTGATACCAGAACACTACGTGCAAAATTTCGCTAAACTCGGATGAGAATTGCGCCCTTTAGAGGCTCAAGAAGTAAAATAGAGAGATCGATTTATATGGGAGCTGTATCGGGCTATAGCCAGATTCAGACCATAATAAACCCGTATGTTGATGGTCATGAAAACATCCTTCGTACAAAATTTCCAGCAAATCGGATAGTAATTGCGACCTCTAGAGGCTCAAGAAGTCAAGATCCCAGATCGGTTTATAAGGCAGCTATATCAGGTTATGATTTGATCCTCATTTCACACAGTTGTTGAAAGTAAGAACAAAATACGTCATGCACAATTTCAGCCAAATCGGATAGGAATGGCGCCCTCTAGAAGCTCAAGAAGTCAAGTCCCCAGATCTGTTTATATGACAGCTATACCAGATTATGAACCGATTTTAACCATTCTTGGCACAGTTGTTGGGTATCATAATAAAAAACTTCGTGCAAAAATTCATTCAAATCGGATAAGAATTGCGCCCTCTAGAGGCTCAAAAAGTCCAGACCCAAGATCGGTTTATATGACAGCTATATTAGGTTATGTACCGATTTGTACCATACATGGCACAGTTGTTGGACATCATAACAAAACACGTAGTGCAAAATTTCACTCCAATCGGATAAGAAATGCGCACTCTAGAGGCTTAAAAATCAAGACCCAAGATCGGTTTATATGGCAGCTATATCAAAATATGGACCGATTTAAACCATACTTAGCGCAGTTGTTGGAAGTGATACTTAAACACCACGTGCAGTCAAATCGGACCAGAATTGGTTAATATGGCAGCTATGTCAGGTTATGGATCGATTTGAACCATACTTGCCACAGTTGTTGGATATCATAACGAAATGCTTCGTGCAAGATTTCAATCAAATCGGATAAGAACAGCGCCCTCTAGTGGCTCAAGAAGTCAAGTTCCAAGATCGATTTGAACCATGCTTGGCACAGTTGTTGGATATCATAACTGCGCCCTCTAGTGGCTCAAGAAGTCAAGTTTCAAGATCGGTTTATATGGTAGCTATATCAGGTTATTGACCGATTTGAACCTAACATAGATAACTGTGCTATGTTATGTTCAAATCGGTCAATAACCTGATATAGCTACCATATAAACCGATCTTGAAACTTGACTTCTTGAGACACTAGAGGGCGCAGTTATGATATCCAACAACTGTGCCAAGCATGGTTCAAATCGATCTTGAATCTTGAAATCATAACGAAACACTTAGTGCAAAATTTCATTCCAATCGGATAAGAATTGCGCCCTCTAGAGGCGCAAGAAGTCAAGGCCCAAGATCGGTTGACATGGCAGCTTTATCAGTTTATGAACCGATTTGAACCATACTCGGCGAAGTTTTTGGATATCATAACATAACATGTCGTGCAAAATTTCATTCCAATCGGATAAGAATTGCGCCCTCTAGAGGCTCAAAAAGTCAAAATCGGTTTATATGGCAGCTATATTAGGTTATGAACCGATAATTGCGACCTCTAGAGGCTCAAGAAGTCAATATCCCAGATCGGTTAATATGGCAGCTATATCAGGTTATGAAACGATTTGAACCTTATTTGGCACAGTTTTTGAAATTCATAATAAAATACGTCATGCAAAATTTCAGCCAAATCGGATAAGAATTGCGCCCTCTAGAAGCTCAAGAATTCAAGTCCCCAGATCGGTTTCTATGACAGCTGTATTAGTTTATGGGCCGATTTGAACCATACTTGGCGCAGTTGTTGGATATCATAACAAAACACGTCGTGAAAAATGTCATTCCAATCGGATAAGAATTGCGCCCTCTAGAGGCGCAAGAAGTCAAGACCCAAGATCGGTTTATATGGCAGCTATATCGAAACATGGACCTATATGGCCCATTTACAATCCCAACCGACCTACACTAATAAGAAGTAGTTGTGCAAAATTTCAAGCGGCTCCTTCGAAAGTTAGCGTGCTTTCGACAGACAGACGGACGGACATTCAAGCGGCTAGCTTTACTCTTTCGAAAGTTAGCGTGTTTTCGACAGACAGACGGACGGACGGACATGGCTAGATCGACATAAAATATCACTGCGATCAAGAATATATGTACTTTATGGGGTCTCAGACGCATATTTCGAGTAGTTACAAACAGAATGAGGAAATTAGTATACCCCCATCCTATGGTGGAGGGTATAATGAGTTATTTTGTAGAGATGAGCCTCTACCCAAAGTCGGAAAAGTACTCAATGTGTGGTTATTTATTAGGTAGATGTCCATTAATTTGTATTAATTTTTTAAACCAAACTCCAGACAAGTTGTTCTAATGCCCGCTTGAGGGACATGTGAGCTGATCTTTGAATTTCTGCATAAAGGCCGATAGACCACAAATCTGTCACAAGGCTATGATGCCTGGTAATCCCGAAGAGCGGAGAACTATGTTGAGGTAAAATTTTATGAATGTTTTCCTAGATTTTAAGGCATTTTAGGATCTTTGATGCCATCTTATATGGTGATGCGATATATAATGATCACGATTTTCCATGATCCTCGAAATTTAGTCAAGCGTTTCAAGAAGAATGTTTGCCATTCAGAATGCGAAACTTCATTAAAATTATACCAAGCCAATGCCTGTTGGCAAAAAAATGATATGGAGGCATTTATGTATGACATTGAGGTATTTGGATGTTTTTTTTTATTTTTGTCAACTGATTCCTATCGTAAATTAACATCAGCGAGAACGTAGTCGGAAAAAAGAGGGCAAAATAAAAAATAAACAAAAGAAAAAGGCCAAAGCGTTTTTGCCTTTTATGTGATTTTGTAACAATTTACACATTGCAATTTAAAATTTTTCAAATTATCCTTTCAGCAATTTATGCATTCATCCTTTTGAGACCTTTTAACAGCCAGCCAGCCATCCATCCATTCAATCCAGCGATGCATGGCAGCGCATGCATTGCCATGGCTGGATGATGAAGCTGATGTTATTATTGTTGTTGGTTACCAAACAATCTGAGACAGTCCGAACAATCAGGAGAACAAAACATTTTCTTGTCAATTCACGCGTACAAAAGCGCGTAATTGATTTTGACATTTTTGTATGTGGAATTTGTGAATGCAATTCGCAAAAAAAAAAAAAAAAACAGAAAATCAAAATCGAAATCGAAATAAGCCAAGTGCCACTTCACCACCACCGCTGCAACCACCTTCATCCTATTACTGCTCTACTCTAAAGCGGCTCTAAAGCAGGGCAAATGGCTGCCCCAAAAGATGGCAAAAAGGCGGAAAAGGAATTAAATGAAGGCGCACCTTAAGCCAATTTTAGGTAACAAACCAAACCAAAGCTAGTCATGCTGCAGTGAATTCAATCGAACTGAGCTGAGCCGAACTGAACTGAACGGAGCCAACTGAATTGACGCACTGAATTGATTGATTTCCAAAACTGATTTAAACGTTCTTGTTTTGCCTTTGCTTTCGCAGCCAACTAAACCAAAAAAGATTTTTTCCCCCACCTCAAATCGCATCGATATATGTATGCTATTGAATGTTTTTGTTGTTGTAGTTTTTTTTGTTTCATTTGGATTTTGTGTGCAGTTTTGGAGAGGATTTTTTATTGATGCTGTTTTTGATTGCGTTTTTAAGTGATATTTTTTTTTTTGTTTTTGTGCATTGTGACAAAACTTCAATTTAAAGCGTTTTTCTCATACCTTCTAGACTAGTACGTAGGGGTTACCATAGTTTCTGAAGAGAGTTGGGATTTGATGTGCCCCACAGATTGTTGGGGGATGATGCAGTTTTCATTTATTACACCCACCACCGGTAACACATCGAAATATCCATTTCCATATATTCTTGATCAGCGTAAAAATCTAAGACGATCTAGCCATGTCCGTCCATCTGTCCGTCTGTCTGTTGAAATCACTCTACAGTCTTTAAAAATAGAGATATTGAGCTAAAACTTTGCACAGATTCTTTAATTTTTTTTCCAAAATCAGGTCAAGTTCGAAGATGGCCTATATCGGACTATATCTTGATATAGCCCCCATAAAGACCGTTCCGCCGATTTAGGGTCTTAGGCCCATAAAAGCCACATTTATTATCCGATTTTGCTGAAATTTGGGACAGTGAGTTGTGTTAGGCCCTTCGACATCCTTTGCGAATTTGGCTCAGATCGGTTCAGATTTGGAAATAGCTACCATATAGACCGATCCTCCGATTAAGGGTCTTAGGCCCATAAAAGCCACATTTATTATCCGATTTTGCTGAAACTTGGGGCAGTGAGTTGTGTAAGATCCCTCGACATCTTTCTGCAATATGGCACAGATCGGTTCAGATTTGGATATTGCTGCCATATAGACCGATCTCTCGATTAAGGGTCTTGGGCCCATAAAAGGCGCATTAATTGTCCGATTTCGCCGAAATTTGGGACAGCGAGTTGTGTAAGACCCCTCGACATCCTTCTGCAATATGGCGCAGATCGGTTCAGATTTACATATAGCTGCCATATAGACCGATCTCTCGATTAAAGGTCATGGACCCATAAAAAGCGCATTTATTGTCCGATTTTGCTGAAACTTAGGGCAGTGAGTTGTATTAGATCCCTCGACATCTCTCTGCAATATGGCACAGATCGGTTCCGATTTGTATATACCTGCCATATAGACCGATCTCTCGATTTAAGGTTTTGGGCCCATAAAAAGCGCATTTATTGTCCGATTTTGTTGAAATTTGGGATAGTGAGTTGTGTTATACCCCTCGACATCGTTCTGCAATATGGCACAGATTGGTTCAGATTTGGATATAGCTGCCATATAGACCGATCTCTCGATTAAGGGTCTTGGGCCCGTAAAAGGCGCATTTATTGTCCGATTTCGCCGAAATTTGGAACAGACAGCTGTGTTAGGTCCTTCAACATTCTTCTTCAATTTGGCTCAGATCGGTCCAGATTTGGATATAGCTGTCATATAGACCGATCTCTGGAGTTAAAGTTTTGGGCACATAAAAGGCGTATTTTTTATTGTACGATTTCTCCAAAATTTGGGACAGTGAGTTTTGTTAGACCCCTCGACATCTTTCTGTGAAATGGCACAGATCGGTTCCGATTTGTATATGCCTGCCATATAGACCGATCTCTCGATTTAAAGTTTTGGGCCCATAAAAAACGCATTCATTGTCCGATGGCTCTGAAATTTGGGAGAGTGAGTTCGTTTAGACCCCTCGACATCTTTCTGTGAAATGGCACATATCGGTCCAGATTTGGATATACCTGCCATATAGACCAATCTCTCGATTTAAGGTCTTGGGCCCACAAAGGCGCATTTATTGTCCGTTTTCGCCGAAATTTGGGATAGTCAATTCCGTTATAACCCTCGACATATTTCTGCAATATGGCACAGATCGGTTCAGATTTGGATATTGCTGCCATATAGACCGATATCTCGATTTAAAGTCTTGGCCCCATTAAAGGCGCATTTATAATCCTATTTCGCTGAAATTTGACACAGTGACTTGTGTTAGGCTTTTCGACATCCATGTCGTATATGGTTCAGATCGGTGCTTATTTAGATATGGCTACCAAAAAGATCTATATTTTGTTCTACAAAATTGAACAATGACTTGTACTTAATAGGCAACTCAATATCCGTGCCACATTAGGTCAGGATATACAATATTTAGATTAAGTTGCTATGGGGGCATAAATTATGAATTTTCTACCGGATTATGACGAAAGGTGATTTCCGACTTAAGAAATTAAGACGGAACTGCTGAAGCTCCTGGCGAAGGAAAACGTTGGTATCTGCACGGATGGGTGAACAATTTTTTTCACAGGGTTCCGCAGAATGGAAACGTACAATGGACAGTGGGATAGAACCGAAAAAATAGTAAAAAAGTGCCGTGTGAGAACGGGAAGAGATGTCTGTTTGAAATTTGGAATAGTAAGAGCTGAGCGTTTGTAGGTGAGATCGTGTGCAAAATTTCAAAGGCCAAGGTTGTCCGTGCGCTAATTTCGTCATTCAGTTTGTAACTACTCGAAATATTCGTCTGAGACCCTATAAAGTATATATATACCTGATCGTCGCGACATTTTATGTCGATCTAGCCATGTTCGTCCGTCTGTCCGTCCGTCCGTCTGTCTGTCGAAAGCAGGCTAACTTTCGAAGGAGTAAAGCTAGCTGCTTAAAATTTTGCACAAATACTTCTTGTTAGTGTAGGTCGGTTGAGATTGTAAATGGGCCATATCGGTCCATGTTTTGATATAGCTGCCATATAAACCGATCTTGGGTCTTGACTTCTTGAGCCTCTAGAGGGCGCAATTTTAGTCCGATTTGACTAAAATTTTGCACGGGATGTTTTGGTATCACTGCCAACAAATATGCTAAGTATGGTTCAAATCAGTCCATAACCTGATATAGCTGCCATATTAACCGATCTTGGGTCTTGACTTCTTGAGCCTCTAGAGTGCGCAATTCTAATCCGATTGGAATGAAATTTTGCACAACGTTTTTCGTTATGATATCCAACAACTGTGCCGTGTATGGTTCAAATCGGTCCATAACCTGATATAGCTGTCATATAAACCGATCTTGGGTCTTGACTTTTTTACCCACTAGAGGGCGCAATTCTTATCCGATTTGAATGACATTTTGTACGACGGATCCTCTTATGACCATCAACATACGTGTTTACTATGGTCTGAATCGGTATATTGCCTGATACAGCTCCCATATAAGTAGATCTCTCTTTCTAATTTCTTGAGCCCCCAAAGGGCTTAATTCTTATTCCAATTGGCTGCCATTTCACACAGGTCTCCAACATATAATTTAATTGTGGTCCGAACTGGACCATATCTTGATATCGCTTTAATAGCAGAGCAAATATTTTCTTATATCCTTTTTTGCCTTAGAAGAGATGCCGGGAAATGAACTCGACAAATGCGATCCATGGTGGAGGGTATATAAGATTCGGCCCGGCCGAACTTAGCACGCTTTTACTTGTTTTTACACCGCAAATTTTTATTCAGTCCTATCCCACTGTGTGGCGTCTGCTTTTGGACTCTTGAGCTATTGACTGCGCCGCACTTCCTTGGATGCTTGGGTATTGACGTCTTCGTTCATTTGAACCTTAAGTTTTAAGTGGATGGAACAGAATGGCATACTGCCGGCTTTATTGCAAAGGTCAAGACCGTGTGCCAATCGACTTTTTGAGGTAGCTTTTAGGAGCTGCGTTTTTCTGAAGTAAGTGCCGACTAGATGATGACACTTTAGGTTTGTTTTCAGCCTGAAAGCCCTATGTGAAGTCACTCTATGCCGAAGGACTCCACACCAATCAGTCTCTCATCCTTTGTCTTAGGTTAGCTTGAACGAAGGGTGCGGATACTAATCCGCCCCATACCACTATGGACAAACACCTAAGCCAGTAATCGGATTGTTGTGAGCTCTTATTACAAAAAAGTAAGCTCGAACAAGAAAATCTAAGTTAGGAATTTAGTGAAATTTATTGGTATCCAGCAATCAGCATGCTTACACTAAGGGCTGGCCTTTCGTCAGTGCCCTTCATGATGTGGTTGGATACATCGAATAGAATATGGGTATAGGCAACTTCACTTTTAAGACCTTCTTGGTCTTAAAAAGGACTTTTAATAACATGAAGATGGAGTCTATGGGTTGCCCAAAAAGTAATTGCGGATTTTTCATATAGTCGGCGTAGACTTGCATTCTTTCTTCTGTCAGTTATCAGCTGTTACTTTTAGCTTGCTTTAGAAAAAAAGTGTAAAAAAATTATATTTGATTAAAGTTCATTCTAAGTTTTATTAAAAATGCATTTACTTTCTTTTAAAAAATCCGCATTTACTTTTTGGGCAACCCAATACATATGACTCTCTGGTGGACATGAGCACCCCCTCTCTCCTTGTGAATTGGGTTGATCGGACGCCGAAGGGTAGAATTATCAACGCATTACAAGCGGATGACAGGTTCTTCGACCTCATAATCATGGTTGGTTTCGCTTATTTTCTACAAAGCGGATCTCGTTTAGAGGGCGTTATGGAAGCTGAAGGGGCGAAGGCCTATGGGTTAAGCAAAAACATCAGAAAACTCACATAGTACTTTACACAGGAGATGCAACTTGGACTTAAGGAAGGGCAAATTGATTTTCTCTCTCTAGGTGCTTAGCATCTGAGCGTGAATTTTGGCTCAGAAATTAAACTGTACCACAGGATTATCGAGAAGGAGTCAAAAGAGGGTCGTGCTACTGATTCAGTGAACTTTCCCCAGTGCCAGCCTCTTAATAGGGTGGAGGTTTTGTACGATTAAAGCGCCAATGAGGCAGTTGTTGGTCTCGGAGGTTGCAGGGTGGCCAAGGATTTCGGCCCTTTCGCCCAAAGTTTCGCTTACAAGGACTTCACTTATCTGGATTCAAAGGAAACATGACTTCGGACTGTTGATGGGAGTTCATTGCAATTGAAAATTTGAAAATTGACTTCTACAGACGGCCATGAACGTTTTGCGTCACAGCCCTCAATTGGGAGCAGGCGAAGGGTTATGTGTGGAAAAACTCCTTCCGTGGCCGGATTTAAGCCTTAAGCAACTGACAGAGAGAAACCCTCAACCTACCATCGCTGAGGGTTTCCCTCTGTCAGTTGCTTAAGGCTTAATTCCGGGCACGGAAGGAGTTTTTCCACACATAACCCTTCGAATTGGTCCTCCCAATTCCCTTCGTTTTTGTCTTGTGCCCGGATTTAAGCCTTAAGCAACTGACAGAGGGAAACCCTCAACGATGATAGCTTCGTACTGGTCCGCCTAATTCCCTTCGTTTTTGTTTTGTGCATTTATATTCCCTTCCTTTTCCATTTCGTTCTCAACCCCCTTGGTTATTTGTCGGAAGAACCATAGCTTTCTTAATTTCTCTTATTTCTAACTGCCATGTGGCAATCATAAAATGATGCAAAATCAAATATCTGGAAACAAGTAACATTCCGTTGACCATTTTCCAGATTCACTCAGTCAGCCAGCGAGTCAGCCAAAGGATGACCACATTGTATTGCACGTACATGATGCCAGGCATGCGTGTGGAGGTAGCTCCAAGTGCAACTCGGCGTTCAACAAATCCCTCCACATTGCGACTGCTGCTGGTGTTGATGATGATGATGCATGTTTAAATGGTTGAATGATGCATTTTCGTTGTTGTTATTGATGCCGCCTCTAGTTGTGTTGTGTTGTGTGATACCTTGATGTTCTCTGCTGTTTATGATGCTCCCAATGTTGTTGTTATTGTTGTTGTTTTTTGCTGCTGTTATTTCATTTGTTTTGGGGACAAACTCAATTGGGGTTTAATTTAGAATGCAGCCGAATTGGCTGCTGTAGCTGGTACCCAGCTGGAATATTGATAAGATGCCGAAAATAACAAAAAAAAAAAAAAAATAAACCCAGTCGTAAAGAAACGTAGCAAAACAAATAAAACGGTGACAACAACAATAACAAGCAAATGTTCGAACGACCTGTCGGTCACTGCAACAGCTTCTCCAACTTCACTTCATCATCCTACACTGGCACTTGTATTGAGCGACCAATAATCGCCTGTTTGTCTGTCTGTCTGTCTGCATGTTTGTTCGTAGTGCTGATCTCGACCTGGCAATTTCCAATTCGGCCTATACAAATCACATAAAAGCTGCATATGAACATACATTATTTACTTCGGAGAGTGGCACTGCAACGTGCCACAAAATACTAAAAAATTTTTACTGTACCACATTGACAATGTCGGGGGGGTTTTGGTATTTCGTTTAAAAGGGCCTTTAAGAATAAAAAAATAATTGAAAAATTGCCAAATATTTGTCAAGCGACGAGGATATGGAAGGGAAGATGAAATCCACACACAACACGCCATGAATATGACATAGTGTGTATCCAAATATCTAGATGGCCCTTTGCCCCCTAAAAACACCTCAGATTGGTTAATTGACCCATGAAGACAATGGGAGATCAAGTGACCAAAATTTTTGAGTGAAGTGAGATATTAAAATTTGTGCTGAAGTCGTAGAATGAGTGCAGCACACAACCAAACTGCTGTATGGACCACTCAAAGCAATATGGGGTTCAAATGATTATGTGAGTTGGTGGACTGCGAATCTGATATCTTTATTCTGGTCATATAACTAGGGAACCCCAAAATGGGGGATTCCAAAATGGGGGACAAAAATCTATGTAGGCCGCCATACTCCCAAAATTACCACAGGAACAGCAGAGATATATCGTATATATCAATCAGTTTTATCCGATTCAAGTTCTAGCTCATCTAAAAGGGACCTCCTTTTCCTAGACAATTCCCATCGTTGTATGCTGGGCAACACTTTTCTGTTCAAAACTTTTAAATGGTTTAATTACTAAAAAATTTCGCCACCAATAGTGTGGGGACAAACATCACAAAATCTTTTCTCATGACTTCGCCATTTTTCGCACCCAGGCTTTGAGCGGTACAGGCAAAAGAGTTCTTTAGCCTAGAACACCTTTTAATATGGCAATTTGATTTCATTATAAAAAGACTTAATTATAATTATATCTGGAGGCCACCGTAGCGCAGAGGTTAGCATGTCCGCCTATGACGCTGAAAGCCGGGGTTCGAATTCTGGCGAGACCATCAGGAATTTTTTTTTTTCAGCGGTGGTTTCCCCTCCTAATGCTGGCAATGTTTGTGCGGTACTATGCCATATAAAACATCCCTCTAAAGAGGTGTCGCACTGCGGCCATAAAAAGCAGGCCCCTTATCATTGAGCTCAAACTTGAATCGGACCGTCATACAGTCATTTAAAGACAACTAAAGGGTGATATTTCACCCGTTATCTTTTTGGCAACACAAGTTTCAACAACTCACGCACGTTTCGTGTTTTGTTTCATTGTCAAACATCTTTTGTTTGGTCTATAATTTAGCCATGAATCGACTTACAAACCAACAACGCTTGCAAATTAGTGAATTTTGTTATCAAAATGAGTGCTCTCTTAAGAGAGTTCATCGCGTGCTCACTTTTTCTCATTTTCTGGCTCAATGGATACATAAATAAGCAGAATTGTTGATTTTGGAATGAAGATTAGCCAGAAGCATTGCAGGAGCTTCCAATGCAGGTAGAAAAACTCACGGTTTGGTGCGGTTTATGGGCTGGTGGCATCATTGGACCGTACTTCTTCAAAGATGACGCGTAGCGTAACGTAACTGTGAATGCTATCGTAGGATGATATCCAATTTTCTTTTGCCCAAATGGCAAGAGCTTGACTTGCATGATCTGTGGTTTCAACAAGACGGGGCCACATGCCACACAGCACGCGTATCAATGGACTTATTGAGCGGCGAGTTTGGTGAACATTTTATTTCACATTCGGGACTGGTCGATTGGCCGCTTAGATCGTGCGAGATTTAACGCCTTTAGACTATTTTTTGTGGGGCTTTGTTTAAGCTCATGTCTAGTGCTAATTGAAATTTGTCTTAAATCTTCGGATGTCAAAGTGGGTGGGAAAAATATTGGGTTGCCCAAAAAGTAATTGCGGATTTTTCATATAGTCGGCGTTGACAAATTTTTTCACAGCTTGTGACTCTGTAATTGCATTCTTTCTTCTGTCAGTTATCAGCTGTTACTTTTAGCTTGCTTTAAAAAAAAGTGTAAAAAAGTATATTTGATTAAAGTTCATTCTAAGTTTTATTAAAAATGCATTTACTTTCTTTTAAAAAATCCGCAATTACTTTTTGGGCAACCCAATATTAGCCGGAAGTCGATTCTACATTCGAACGATTCTTGCGAAATAAGAATTCTCTCTATAGTGCATTATGCGGTCCGCCGGCCAATCAATTACAAACGGGTGTGAGTTCCTGGAATGTCTAGTATCGCTGACATACATCCTTACATCCAGAATAAGAAGACGAATATCAGACGAACGCACACCATGGAAGTTCCAATAGAACAGCGCCAAATAATTCACATTGCGACGATGATCAAGGGAGGCAATAGAATTGGATACCCCACTGTCCCCAATCTATGCCATCGTTCTCCTCTGTTCACGGTCCAGTAGCTCCAGGGATGATTTTGAAGCTCCAGCCCATACATGTGAGTTGTACTCCATTTTCGGCCTTATGAAAGTGGTGTAGATGTTAAGAAGATCAGACGGAGTGAAGTAATTCTTACATCGTTTAAGGCAGCATAAACACTTGATTGCTTCTTTCGAAATTTCAAATACATGTTTAGCCCAATGGACATCACTTTGTATTTTCATGCCCAGAACATCAAGAGCTTCTGATTGTTCAACATCTACACCGTTGATAGACAAAGATTATCGTAATGGGTCAGCGAATCGTTTGTATGACAACAAGCAGCACTGAGTCTGTCGTGCATTAAAATCCACTCGATTCATTCGACTCCACTCAGAAATGGCCAGCAAATCCTGGCAGAGTATATCATCCATAATCCGCCTCTTGTCCTCAATCTCTCGAAGACTCTGCCAATGGTCGAATGAGTACGAATGACAGAAATTATTGGAGCTATATCGGGTTATCGAACAATTCAGACAATATTTGACACGTATGTTAGAAGTCATAGAGTCCTAAGGTCTCTATGCAACATTTGAGCCAGATGGGATAAGTATTACGCCTTATGGAGGCTCAAGAAGCAGAATCGGGAGATCGGTTGAAATGGGAGATATATCAGGCTATGGACCGCTTCAGACCACATTTGGCTCGTATATTTGAGGTCACAGAATAGATCACTATGAAAATTTTCAGCCAAATTTGACAAGAGTTACACTCTCTAGAAGCTCAAAAAATAAAATCGGGGGATCGGTTTATATGGGAGCTATATCTAAATATGGACCAATATGACCCTTTACTATCCTCACCTGACCTGCACTAATAGAAAGTATTTTTGCAAAATTTCAAGCTCATAGCTCAACTCTTTCGAAAGTTGGCGTGCTTTCCACAGACGGACGGACATGGCTAGATCGACTTAAAATATCATGGAAAGGCTACTTAAAAAAGGAATTTAGTAGTCATCTTTGCCAAAAAGGGTATCTTTTTTTAAAAAAATTCGGGCAGTCTCTATTTTAAGGTGCTATACAACCGCACCACCTAGGGACTGGAAGTTTAGCACATCTCGATAGCACCTCAGTTGTAGCCATTCAATTATGATTTCTATCTCCATTCATTATTTCTATCCGTTTAAAAATGGCAAATGTTTTACTAGTTTTTCTCAATTCTATCACACAGTGTGCCGGGTGGCGTATTGTTATTACGATTGAGAGTAAATTTTATAGTAGTCATACGCTCCATAGTACCATTTAGACTGTATTTGATGGTACAGGGTAAGAGCTGGCGAACTACTCATGGCAGTATCGATAGTTTTTAACACTTCTCAAATATATTGGGTTGCCCAAAAAGTAATTGTCAGTAATATAGTAGTAATATAGTCGGCGTTGACAAATTTTTTCAACGGCTTGTGACTCTGTAATTGCATTCTTTCTTCTGTCAGTTATCAGCTGTTACTTTTAGTTTGCTTTAGAAAAAAAGTGCCTGAAATTTTGTTTAAGTCAATTTTTGTTTGTTTGGCGTCAATTTTAATATGGGTTCCACATGTATTGAAAGAAATTCATTTAACAAACCGAATCAACGCTTGTGATATAAAAGAAGGTTATGCTGTCTGTTTGGTGGGATTGGAAGGGTGTGGTATATTTTGAGCTGCTTCCAAGGAACCAAACGATTAATTCGGATGTTTACTGTCAACAATTGGACAAATTGAATACAGCCATCAAGGAGAAGCGACCAGAATTGGTCAATCGTAAAGGTGTCATATTCCACCAGGACAACGCTAGACCGCACACATCTTTGGTCACTCGCCAAAAACTGAGTGAGCTTGGCTGGGAACTTTTGACGCATCCACCATATAGCCTTGACCTTGCACCATCAGACTACCATTTATTTCGATCTTTGCAGAACTCCTTAAATGGTAAAACTTTCGGCAATGATGAGGCTATAAAATCGCACTTGGTTCAGTTTTTTGCAGATAAAGGCCAGAAGTTCTATGAGCGTGGAATACTAAATTTGCCAGGAAGATGGCAAAAGGTTATCGAACAATATGGCAATTATATATTTGATTAAAGTTCATTCTAAGTTTTATTAAAAATGCATTTACTTTCTTTTAAAAAATCCGCAATTACTTTTTAGGCAACCCAATAGCTCGAGAATAACTTATAGACTGTCATCCAGGTATGTAGGTATTAAATATGTCCATTTGACTGTCCGTCCGTCTATCTATACGGGGACAGAAAGTAAAGTAATGTAAAGAAAAGTCAGTAAAGATAAATTTTTTAATAGAATTTTCTTGAAATTTTGCACAAATGGCTTGGGAAAAATGGGTTCAGACTAAAATATTTTTCTCTGATTTGATCGTTTACTATAATGCGAACTAATCCTTACAAAAAATTAGATGTATGGTTGTTGTTGTAGCAGTTTGCTGTGTTCCATCTTTCGTCTGCTTGTTTCTGCTCAATGTCCAGGTACAGGAACTCTGCGACTAACGTGGGATGTGTCCAGAGGAAAGTGGTTTTCTGTCGAATGGGTCTGGCTGGGCAGTTAAACAGGTTATGTGTGTCCTGTGGCATCGATCGTTGCCATGTTGGAGTTGAGAAGGCTGCATCTGCCGGAACGTAGTTGAACCAGAACTACTCTGGTTTGCCGGGAGAGTTGAATTTCATTAAGTTCTCCAAGGACAACATTAACCCCGTATCTATTCACCGCATCTGATACCGAATCTGCATGAATGTTGGCCAGCTTGATCCAGAGGTTCTCGCTCTGGATCAGGACGTTACACCTTGAGGCTTCTGGGCGGTGGATACATATCCTCAAGATGTAGATTGGGATGGTCACTGCGAAAACATCCCCTAAGGCATTGTTTAGACAGCATACAGTTATGTCTTCACACGGGTAAGATATTTCTCTCCTGATGGAGGTGGTCCACGTAAAAATTGAGGAGACAGCTCATCGCAAATCGAAGAGCGACATTGTGACAGACGTTCTAACAGGACATTTTAAAGTGGCAGGATGTCATTGGAGAACCATCCAGATCGCTTTAAAAAGTCCAACAACTTACGAATGTTCACATCCGCGAAATCAGACAAGTTCTTAAAGAAATTAGAAACTAAAGTGGAACTCCTTCTGACTGCTAGTGCGGAGCACACACACAGCTGATGTTTTATAGTCTTTTCTACTTCGACGTCCTCACATGTTCTGCAAAAGTTATTATTGGCAACCTTCAGTCTGTCAGAATATTTTCCGATCCGACAGTGATCTGTCATGACGGACACAATTACTAAAACGTCAAGTCTAGATTAGGCCACATAATTTTGGAATGCTTCCAGCCCTCCATTTGTGGCCAACTGCCATTCGTTTCCCTACGGCCCTGACCCTGAAGACTTAGCTTATATGTCGGTAAATGCATACCCACAGATTCCAGTTTCCTGGAGTGTGAAAGGTAGTTCCTAGTCTCGCAAGCTCGTCCGCTTTGCACTTCCCTGGGATATCTCCGTGACAGGCCCTAGAACAGGTGAATTTTGAATAGTTCAGCCATCTCGTTGAGAGATCTGCGACAGTCGAGAGTGGTTTTTGAATTCAGAAATACGTTCTCCGGGGATTTAATGGCTGCCTGGCTGTCTGAGAAGATATTTATGGCAGTTGTCGGTACGACTTTATATTTTAGCCACTCCACCACTTCTTTAATTGCAAGAATCTCCTCTTGATACACACTGCGGTGGTCAGATAACCTTTTAGATATGACCAGTTCTAGTTTCTCAGAGTACACCCCAAAGCCCACATGGTCATTTGGTTTGAAACCATCCGTATAGAAGTCAATGTAACTTCTGTTGTAAAGGGTGATTTTTTTGAGGTTAGGATTTTCATGCATTAGTATTTGACAGATTACGTGGGATTTCAGACATGGTGTCAAAGAAAAAGATGCTCAGTATGCTTTGACATTTCATCATGAATAGACTTACTAACGAGCAACGCTTGCAAATCATTGAATTTTATTACCAAAATCAGTGTTCGGTTCGAAATGTGTTCAAATTTTGACAAATTTTGTTCAGCGATGGGGCTCATTTCTGGTTGAATGGCTACGTAAATAAGCAAAATTGCCGCATTTGGAGTGAAGAGCAACCAGAAGCCGTTCAAGAACTGCCCATGCATCCCGAAAAATGCACTGTTTGGTGTGGTTTGTACGCTGGTGGAATCATTGGACCGTATTTTTTCAAAGATGCTGTTGGACGCAACGTTACGGTGAATGAACACATTTCGAACCGAACACTGATTTTGGTAATAAAATTCAATGATTTGCAAGCGTTGCTCGTTAGTAAGTCTATTCATGATGAAATGTCAAAGCATACTGAGCATCTTTCTCTTTGACACCATGTCTGAAATCCCACGTGATCTGTCAAATACTAATGCATGAAAATCCTAACCTCAAAAAAATCACCCTTTAGTTATATCAGGATGGTGGCACCGTACTTTCTATCAAAAAGCGGCTCTGGCATGGTGTAATCCACAATGCCTGGAACATCGGTCATTGTATAAAGGATAACACAGTGTCCGTAGCCGCCACATGTCCTAAGAGAAAGCCCCCTTTGCCTCACAGCAGTGGTCGCAGCCTCGCCACAATATCCAGAGGCACTAGGTGTAGCATTAAATTCAGTGCACCAGTTTGTGTAGTCCTCAGTGCGGCTGTGATGCACAAACAAGCCATCCTTTGGATTCGGTTGATTATTGAACAGTTGGTGGACTTTTGAAGCGCCGTCCACCAAACCACAACACCATATAGCATTATGCGTCTGACAACTGCAGTATATACCCGATGCTTGACGTGCGGTCTAAACCCCCAACTTTTGCCAATGGCTTTCTTGCAGGAGTATAGGGCGAGAATTGCCTTAGTTGTCCTCTCCAAAATGTTGGATTTGAAGTTCATTTTCCCGTCCAGCTAAATACTCAGGTATTTTGCGCTTTCTGTAAAATGAACATTCTCTCCTCCCAAGGAGACAGGTGCCACTGTAGCCAACTTGTACCTGCTGCTGAAGAGAACACTTCTGTCTTGCACGGATTTGCACCTACACAACTTTCGGTAGCCCACTTCGCTGTTGAACGTAGAGCTTCCTGAAGTATGTATTTTAGAGTGCTGGGAAACTTTCCCCTAGCCGCAATTGCCACGTCGTCAGTCTTTTCTTCCAGAGACAATAATATATTGTTTATGGCTATATTCCAAAGTAGAGGAGACAGTACACCTCCACACCATAGATCCACAGATCCCAAGCCTGCCATAATGCACCTTTTCGTTAGTGAGTTGTTAATAAACTCTCTTACGGTAGAGTTGATGCTTAGAAACCCCAACTCCTTCATCAACCTTCTATATAGCCGACTAGGTCATGAATGGCTATTTGGGTGGATTTGCCTTTACTAAATATATGCATGCTGCTGCCGCGACGGGCGATCTTCAGGGATCTTTGCCCTAAGATATGTTTCTATAACCTCTCAAGAGTCTTCTGCATAAAGGATATTAGACTAATAGGGTGAAAATCTTTCGCCTTCGTGTGGGAAGGTTTTCCTGGTTTTGGAATGAAAATGACCTTCGTGTCCCTCCATCCCACAGGTATATATGACATACTGATATAAGTAGAGTATATCTCCCTAAGCCAAGAAACCTGTCTATCAGACACAGCTTGTAATTCAACCGGTGATATATCCTCAGGGCCTGGCGAATTAAATGATTCGAATTTCTTATTGCCCAAAGGATTTTCGGCTCAGACACAATTTCCCCAATAACCTCCGACAAATGCACACCAGTGACAACCTCTTCTGGCGCCACGTTGACCGTTGAAGAATTTCGCGAGAAATATGTATCAACGAATTGTTCTAGTGTTTCCCCACTAGACATGGTCCATACATTCTCTGACTTCTGAATATAGCCAACCGTAAAATTTCTCGAGGATAAGATAAGGCCTCAATAATCAACACCAAACAGATCAAACCTCATTGTTACAGCCTATGTGGTGCTCACAGCTACCCCCTGACGGCCATCATAGGCACTCAGTATTTATGCAAGAGCCGATGCCGCCCGGCCTCTCACTGAGACTCTCCGCTCGATACCGCTGATTTTCCACGACAGCCTTTGCAACTACACCGTATGGAGCATTCCACTATCCACAACCGGTGGGCTCACCCGGTAGCTCGCAGCTAAGCTTCTTGTGACAGCACTGAACACCACACAGATCAAACCTCTTTGTTACAACCTGTGTGGTGCTCACAGCTATCCCCTGACGGGCATCATAGGCACTCAGTATTTATGCAAGAGCCGATGCCCCCCAGCCTCTCACTGAGACTCTCCACTCGATACCGCTGATTGTCCGCGACTGCCGTTGCAATTACACTGTATGGAGCATTCCACTATCCGCAACCGGTGGGCTCACCCGGTAGCTCGCAGCTAAGCTTCTTGTGACAGCACTGAACACCAAACAGATCGAACCTCATTGAACCAGTCTGTGTGGTGCTCGCAGTTATCCCCTGACGGGCTCATATCTGGTGATGTGTATTAGCATACAATAAGGCTTTTTTTCCCCTGCAGAAGCGTTTTCAACCAGCAACTTAAGGCTCGAAGCCGGCATCTCTGAATCGTGTGCCGTATATGGGAAAGCCAGCCAGTAGTGAGAGTTATTGGGTTGCCCAAAAAGTAATTGCGGATTTTTTAAAAGATAGTAAATGCATTTTTAATAGTACTTAGAATGAACATTAATTAAATATACCTTTTTTACACTTTTTTTCTAAAGCAAGCTAAAAGTAACAGCTGATAACTGACAGAAGAAAGAATGCAATTAAAGAGTCACAAGCCGTGAAAAAATTTGTCAACGCCGAATATAAGAAAAATCCGCAATTACTTTTTGGGCAACCATATTTATTTCAAGGCTGACTACTGCTGAATCTTCAGAGCTTAGCGGAGGAAGAAAAAAAAAAACATTTAGACTTTTCTTTGCAAGAATACAGGCTCTGTGTCTCCCATACCCCGTACCCTTGAGAAGTTTAAATCCAGGAATTCTAAGTCTAAGAACCAAGCCTCCACACACCCATGGTTCCTGGATAAGAACCACGTCAAATCCCCCCGCCGCTGAAGCGGCTTTACAATGGCGAAGATTTATTTGCAGAAAGCGGACCATAGTAAGGATTCGGAGTTTCCTCCAATCTTGCGTTAGCCTCGTATTCTTAGTCTGCCAGGAGTTAATCTTCACAAGATTCGTTCGATCTTGTTCGATCTTACGCATTCAGGGTCAGTTTTGAAAGCTGTGGAATCACTCTTCCTCAAGACAACGAACACTGGCGGTGTGGATGATTCCTCCTTAAAAGCTTCACTAGGTGCTGCTGTCGACGTACCTTTTGAGTTGTGTCCTTCCCAGCTGGAGCACACCCTGAGCCGAATCCAACCTGATGACCCACCCACACTTGGCTAGTCGGGTCCCGTTTCGACGTCTTCCTCTCCTGTTTCGATAGTGGCAGTGGAACTTGTCATTATGAGTTTCCTTATGCATCCAGGGGCAGTTACGAAAACAGAGGAGTCACTCTTCCTCAAGTCATCGGACACATGCGGTGTAGACGATTCCTCCTTAAATGCTTCGCTAGGTACTGCTGTCGAAGTTTTATTTGAGTTCTTTCCTTCCCCGATGGCGCACACGTTCAGCCCAATCCAACCGGATGAGCCACCCTCACGGGGCTCGTCGGTTCCAGTTTCGACGCCTTCCTCTCCTGTTCCGATAGTGGCAGTGGGACTTGTCATTATGAGTTTCCTTATGCATCCAGGGGCAGTTACGAAATCAGAGGAGTCACTCTTCCTCAAGACATCGGACACTTGCAGTGTGGACGATTCCTCCTTAAATGCTTCACTAGGCGCTTCTGTCGAAGTACCTTTTGAGTTCTGTCCTTTCCTGCTGACACACACCTTCAGACCAATCCAACCGTATGATCCACCCTCACAGGACTTGTCGGGTCCCTTTTCGACACCTTTTTCTCCTGTTCCGATAGTGGCAGTGGGACATGTCATTATGAGTTTCCTTACGCATCCAGGGGCAGTTGCGAAAGCAGTGAAACCACTCTTCTTCAAGACATCGGACACTTGCAGTGTGGACGATTCCTCCTTAAATGCTTCACTAGCTGCTGCTGTCGAAGTATCTTTGGAGTTCTGTCCTTCCCTGCTGACACACACCTTCAACCCAATCCAACCGGATGACCCACCCACATAGGGCTTGTCGGGTCCCTTTTCGACGCCTTTTTCTTTTGTTCCGATAGTGGCAGTGGGACTTGTCTTTATGAGTTCCCTTACGCATCCAGGGGCAGTTGCGAAAGCAATCTTCCTCAAGACATCGGACACTTGCGGTGTGGGCAATTTCTCCTTAAATGCTGGACTATGCGCTGCTGTTGAAGTACTCTTTGAGTTCTGTCCTTCCCTGCTGACACACACCCACCCACATAGGGCTTGTCGGGTCCCTTTTCGACGCCTTTTTCTTCTGTTCCGATAGTGGCAGTGGGACTTGTCTTTATGAGTTCCCTTACGCATCCAGGGGCAGTTGCGAAAACAGTGGAGTCATTCTTCCTCAAGACCCCTGATACTTGCGTTGTGGACGATTCCTCCTTAAACACTTCACTAGCTGCTGCTGTTGTAGTAACTTTTGAGTCCTGTCCTTCCCCGCTGACTCACACCATGAGCCACCCACACAAGGATTGTCGCGGCCCGTTTCGAAGAATTTCTCTTCGGTGGCAGGAGGACTTCTAGTCATAGGATATGGGGAGATATTCAGTAAAATATTTCTTTTAAAAAATCCGCAATTACTTTTTGGGCTACCCAATACAACAATTTCCGACTCTATAAAGTAGACACTCTAAATTCCTAAATTTCATAGCTGTTCTCCATTCCAAGCCCCAAACTTTGTTCAAGTCTGGTATAGCGTCCCCACCTAAGTGCCGGTGTCTGTTAGCCGCAATATCCAGGTAATGACATAGGAAATACTTCAACTTCTCATCATCTACCCCGCATTAGATTTAGATGTCGTTTTGGAAGGGGCACTTTTGCAGGGTCTGTATTGACGAGGAGGAGTTGGAGACCTTCGAGGACCTTTTGTGCCACTATCGTGCAATTCCTTGGAGAAACACACAAAATTTTAAGTGAACACCTTTTCCATGCCTGCCTTGCTGTACTCCAAAGGCCCCCCCTCTGTACTCACACCTTCAGCCCAATCCAGCCGGATGATCCACCCTCACAGCGCTTGTCAGGTCCCGTTTCGACGACTTTCTCTCCTATTCCGATAGTGGCAGGGGGACTTATTGTCATAGGTAGGGGAATATATTCAGTTAGTCATTCCGTTTATGAAACACCGAAATATCAATTCTCGATCCTGTTAAGTAGACACTCTAAGTCCTTAAATTTCATAGCTGTTCTCCATTCCACGCCCCAAACTCTGTTCAAGTCTGGTATTGTGCCACTACCTAAGTGCCGGTGTCTGTCAGCCGCGAAAGTCGGGCAATGACATAGGAAATGCTTCAACGTTTCATCATCTTCCCCACATTAGTGTTGGAAGGGAAACTTCTGCAGGCTCTGAGATGACCCGGAGGAATTAAAGACCGTCGAGGACCTTTTGTGCCACCATCCTGCAATTCCTTGGAGAAACACACAAAATTATAAATGAACACCTTTTCCATGCCTGCCTTGCTGTACTCCAAAGGCCCCCCCTCTCTACTACAGGCCCATGTATGATATCTGCCAATGGCATGTGGAATACAATGGTGTGCAAAACATTCTACAAGTACGCGCGCGCGTACATTTTTTCAACAATTCAAACAACTCCCAGACCATGGCAATATGCAACAAAAACAACAGCAATGCGAAGTTGTTATTTGGTGCGAATGCATTTGTTACCATTTTTTGCGTATTTTTCGATGTTTGTCCGTCCGTTCCTGCATTCGTTCGTTCGTTCGTTCGTTGGGGCGGCTGTCCATTTGTCTGGTAGCTGTTGTTGGTGGTGACGGCAGCAATGTTGTTGCTGTGTTGTCATTGCAAATTCTTGATTAAATTGCTCTTATGACCACAGTCGGTAAGGTGGTGATGATGGTGCCTACTGCTGCTCTGGTCGCATCGCCACAGACATTGGTGGTTGTATTGGCTGTTTAGATTGCCTGGATGGCTGGCTGGCTGGCTGGCTGGCTGGCTAGCAGAAGGTGATTCTTAATGACATCGCTCAATTGACATTCTCAATACGCGCTACAGTGACAACGACAATCGATAACAACAACAACAGCAAGAACAATGGCAACATTGGCAAGTGCAACAACGCCAGCACACAGCAATTGTTCAATCAGTTTTTGTTAATTTCACCGACTGCAGTTGCCGTTGTTGATTTTTATGTTGGTGCTACTGCTGCCGCTGTTACTCCATTTGTTGTTGCCTTAAGCACGGATCTACTTAAATTCAGTGTAAATTACTTGCTTAGCCTTCGTTGCCAAGCAAAGCTGTTGCTAGAGCCTTAGATGACTCTGGCTGTTGGTGTTGAGGCCTGCTGTTGCATATTCCAAGATTGGGGTAGCAGTGGTAAGCAACATTTGATGGCACCTTTCAGCAGAGGGGTGCTAGCATGCCTGCCTGCGAGATGTTGGTTGTTAAAGGCAATGTTTCTGTCGCCGTTTTCTCAGAAGTTTTTGGTGTTGTTTTAACAAGTATTTAATTAGAGTCTCATTTATGGTCATGTTAATCGTAGTCGCTGTTGTCCGTTTGTTGGTTGTTTTTTCTTCTTCTTGGTTTTGTTACTGGGAGTGATTATCATGAAGTTTTGTCATTAAATGATTTGTTGTTTGCCAAAAAATGCCACAGCAAGTTGACATTTTCGATGGTGATTTTCACAGATTTTGTTTTATTGCAATTTTATTAATTTGTCCAACATTCAATTCTAACAAACTATTTGCTCACGCCATCACCAGTCCCCCCCCCCAAAAAAAAAAGGTAAAAATAACAACACATAAAAACTCCAAACCAATTCGATTGCTTACCAAAATGGTCGCCTCATGTAAAAGTGAACGACAACAAGCCAATCCTTCCAAAATGGTCAAATGTTTCCAAATAGCTTTAATGTACACATGAGCATAGTTTTTTTTTTGTTTTTTTGGATTTCGATTGTGATTTTGATTTTGATGCCTTCCATTGGCAGCCATAGTTTTAACTGTTTTAGAATGGCAAACGATTTGTTAGAAAATGAATGTTTTCTCATAAAAATTAAAACGATTTCAATGATTGCAAATTAAGATAGCCAATCGTTTAGGGAGTGCTTTAGATCTAGATTCGTAAGCATTTTTTTGATTAAACTCAATGACGTGTATTTCCCAAAAGTAATGGCATTAGTGTTGGTTTGTTTTTATACCCACCACCGAAGGATGGGGGTATATTCATTTTGTCATTCCGTTTGCAACACATCGAAATATCCATTTCCGACCCTATAAAGTATATATATTCTTGATCAGCGTAAAAATCTAAGACGATCTAGCCATGTCCGTCCGTCTGTCCGTCTGTCTGTTGAAATCACGCTACAGTCTTTAAAAATAGAGATATTGAGCTGAAATTTTGCACAGATTCTTTTTTTGTCCATAAGCAGGTTAAGTTCGAAGATGGGCTATATCGGACTATATCTTGATAGAGCTCCATATAGACCGATCCGCCGATTTAGGGTCTTAGGCCCATAAAAGCCACATTTATTGTCCGATTTTGTTGAAATTCGGGACAGTGAGTTGTGTTAGGCCCTTCGACATCCTTTGTCAATTTGGCTCAGATCGGTCCAGATTTGGATATAGCTGCCATATAGACCGATCCTCCGATTTAGGCCCATAAAAGCCACATTTATTATCCGATTTTGCTGAAATTTGGGACAGGGATTTGTGTTAGGCCCTTCAACTTCCTTCGTTAATTTGGACCAGATCGGTACAGATTTGGATATAGCTGCCATATAGACCGATCCTCCGATTTAGGGTCTAAGGTCCATAAAAGCCACATTTACTATCCGATTTTGCTGAAATTTGGGACAGTGAGTTGTCTTAGGCCCTTCGACATGTTTCTTGAACTTGGTCCAGATCGGTTCAGATTTGGATATAGCTGCCATATAGACCGATTTCTTGATTTATGGTTTTGGGCCCATAAAATGCTCATTTATTGCCCGATGTCCCCGAAATTTTGGAACGGTGAGTTAAGTTAAGCCCCTTGATATACTTCTGCAATATCGCACAGATCGGTCCAGATTTGGATATAGCTGCCATATAGACCGATATCTAGGTTTTAGGTTTTGGGGCCATAAAAGACGCATTTATTGTCCGATGTCGCTGAAATTTGAGACAGTGAGTTTAGTTAGGCTCTTCGACGTCCTTCTTAAATTTTGCCCAGATCGGTCCAGATTTGAATATAGCTGCCATATAGACCGATCTCTCGATTTAAGGTTTAGGGCCCATAAAAGAGGCATTTATTGTCCGATTTCGTCGAAATTTGGGACAGTGCTTAGTGTTAGGCTCTTCGACATGTTGACGTAACTTGGCCCAAATCGGTCCAGATTTGGATATAGCTGCCATGTAGACCGATATCTCGATTTAAAGTCTTGGCCCCATAAAAAGCGCATTTATAATCCGATTTCACTGAAATTTGACAAAGTCTTATGTTAGGCTTTTCGACATCCGTGTCGTATATAGTTCAGATCGGTATGAGGTATATGAGTATAAGGTATGAAATTTTCACCGAATTTTGATGAAAGGTGGTTTACATATATACCCGAGGTGGTGGGTATCCAAAGTTCGGCCCGGCCGAACTTAACGCCTTTTTACTTGTTTTTTCTTTTTTTGATCGTTGTTGAGTTCTTGGCCGATTTTGCGAGGCCCGTATGTCTGTCCGTCTGCGTCCCTCTGTCGATATCATCATGGAAGAGCAAACAGATAGCTGAGATTTGGCTATCTGTTGTTGGGTCATATGAGGACGAGACTGTCAGGCCGTTTCTATGAACCCCGGAGAAGTCTGTCAGGCTTAGCAAAATGTCGGCCTATCAAGAGTAGGTGGGGGGGGAAGAGGCAGTTGTCTGCTTGCCACATATGTATTGCTGATGAGCATCGATCGTGCTTCTGATACAGTGAACCCACCCCTGTGAGGGATTCTTTGTTGGCTAGAAGTTTTTTACAGTAACTGAGCGAATGAGACGTGAGCTAACTCCGCGTTTTGGTCGGTAGCCAAGGCCTTATCCTGGGCCTAAGTTGGCATGACTTCGAACTGCTGACAACAGTTCTGACTAGCAATTGCAGCTGCAGGCCTTCGAAGCCCCGCTGGATACAGGGGGCATCAAAGGCCTTTAAGTAGAAACGTCGGATGGAGGCTTGTGATCTTCGGCAAAAGAACGTTGAAGTACCAGATTTCCACATTGTGATATTTTCAAGGCCACATGGCTGCGGCCCCGCCCGACACGGGATAATTGTGAGCACCATACAGGCTGGAAATTTCAGCTCCGACTTGTGTGGTGTTCGTCTTTATCACGGAAAGCTTAGCTGAAAGCTAACCGGACGCGTCCACAGGTTGCGAATAGTGGTAAGGTTTGTATTATTAACTGGAGTTGCTGTAACGACCGGACGTAGTCAGCGATTTCGAGAGGAGACTCCCTGTGCTCGGTCGGGTTGCACTGACTCTTATTTAAATATCGAGTGCCTATGATACTCGATACGACAAAAGCGAGACATTGGCCCCTTGAAATAATCAATGGCCAACATCAGCGTCTGTTTCCAGATTAGGGGCGGCTGGTAGCGGGCGTAAGATCTTGAAGCAAACGGCTTGCGACATCGAGGGGTACATGTGCGATCCCACATAGCCCATGCTGTTAGGGCGCTTGGCCAATAACCAGCACCTGGAAAACAAAAAAAAAAAATACAACCTACACAATCCAAAAAAGGACCATGATCTGCGGATCGGCACGTGGAATGTCCGGACTCTTTACAGATAAGGTGCAGTATATGCCCTGGGGATGTGTTGGAAAAGTACAATGCAAGTATTACCGCCTTAAAAGAAATTCGATGAATAGGGAGAGGCATCACAACAATACCAAATGGTGACGCATTATACTATAGCTGCTATCACACGAGGCATGACTTACTCCATGCCCCGCCCATTATTTTAAAATGGTTCTGGGAGATTTTAATGCGAAGATAGGGAAGTCAAATTTTGCCTCCATGAAATAACATCCGATAATGGATTGAGGCTAAAAGACTTTGCTGTGTTGAAAACATGGTAGTTAACAGTCCCAGATTTCAACATAAACTAGTAAGGAAAGGCAAAGTTGGGCGCACCCGACTGAGCTCCCCTTTAGGAGCTCAGAAAGCTAATATCCTCGATCGCTTTATATGGCAGCTATGTCAGGCTATGAATCAAATTGAACAATTTGTTTTTCGGCACAGTTAGGTTAGATAGGGTAAGAGTGGCAACCCTCTACAGACTCCCTTAGACGATTTTAAATCCATTGTTGTACCAATGTAGCGACAGACCAAGGTCTATGGTGCGAATCAAGCCCCCGCACTACTACATCGGCTACCGGGGCGCCTAAATCAGGTTATGAGCCATACTTAGCACAGTTACTGTAGGTCAAGGCAAAACACCTCGGCAAAATTTCAGCCAAATCGGATAATAATTGCGACCTCTAAGGGCTGAAGAAGTTAAGATCCGAGATCCGTTTCAATGGCAGCTATGTATCAATTTGAAACACTTTTAGCACAGTTATTGAGAGTCCAAGCAAAAAACCTCATGCAAAGTTTCTGCCAAATTGAATAAGAATTGCGCCCTCTAGAGGTTCTAGAGGTAAAGTTGCAACCAAATGGAATAAGAATTGCGCCCTCTGGAGGCTAAAGAAGTCAAGATCCCAGATCGGTTTATATGGCAGCTATATCAGTTCATGAGCCGATTTGAACCATACTTGACACAGTTGTTGGAAGTCAAACCACAAAATTTTAAGGGAAATTTCGGCCAAATCGTATAATAACAGCGCCCTCTAGAAGCTTAAGAAGTCAAGATTCGAGATCGGTTCATATGGCAGCTATTGGGTTGCCCAAAAAGTAATAGCGGATTTTTCATATAGTCGCCGTTGACAAATTTTTTCACAGCTTGTGACTATGTAATTGCATTCTTTCTTCTGTCAGTTATCAGCTGTTACTTTTAGCTTGCTTTAGAAAAAAATTGTATAAAAAGTATATTTGATTAAAGTTCATTCTAAGATATATTAAAAATACATTTACTTTCTTTTACAAAATACGCAATTACTTTTTGGGCAAACAATATATCAGTTCATGAGCCGATTTGAACCATACTTGACACAGTTATTGGAAGTCAAAAACCAAACACCTTATGGGAAATTTCATCCAAATCGTATAATAACAGCGCCCTCCAGAAGCTTAAGAAGTCAAGATCCGAAATCGGTTCATATGGCAGCTATATCAGTTCATGAGCCGATTTAGATCATTCTTGGCACATATATAAGTCAAAATAAAATACCTCATGCAAAATTTCAGCTGAATGGGAAAAAATTGCGCCCTCTAGGGGCTGAGATCAGTTTATATGTCAGCTATATCAGGCTAAAAACTAAACAACCTTTTTTGTCAAAGCAAAATACCTCATGCAAAATTTCAGCTAAATGGGATAGAAATTGCGCCCTCTAGACGCTGAGATCTGCCAGCTGTATCAGGTTAAAAACTAAACTGAACGTTTTTTTGTTAAAACAAAAAACCTCATGCAAAATGTCAGCTAAATGTGATAAAAGTTGCGCCCTCTAGAGGCTGATATTGGTTTATATGTCAGCTATATCAGGTTAAAAACTAAATTGAACTTTTTTTTTTGGCACAGTTAGGTTAGGTAAGAGTGACAGTCCTTTACAGACTCACTTAGACGATTTTAAATTCATTGTGGTATCACAGTTGCGATAGACCATGGCCTATGATGCGAATCGAACCCACGAACAAAGCACTGGTAATCTTAACACGCTACCAACTCGGTTATTGGGGCGCCTAAATCAGGTTATGAGCTGATTTGAACCATACTCTTGGCACAGTTACTGTAAGGCCAAATTTAAGTCTAATCGAATAAGAATTGCGCCCTCTGAAGAAGTCAAGATCGGCAGCTTAATCGTCGATTTGAACCATTCTAGGTACACTTATTGGAAGTCAATCCCAAACACCTAAAGCCAAATTTAAGCCAAATCGGAAAAGAATTGCGCCCTCTAGAGGCTCAAGAAATCATGTTCCGAGATCGAGATCGGCCAGGTATAGGAGCCATTATACCTGGCTATGAATCGATTTGTGCCATACTTGCTACAGTTATTGGAAGTCAAAGCAAAACACTTCATCCGAGATTTCATTTAAGTCTGATAAGAATTTCGCCATCTGGAGGCTTTAGAAGTCAAGATCCCAGGTCGGTTTATATGGCTGATATATCTAAACAAGGACCAATATGGCCCATATACAGTCCCAATCCGTGAGGCTATTGTGGATAGGTCAGCATAACCGTCTTTGGCTCTAAAGACATCTAAAACTCTCGAGTAGACAAACCTGAATCGACTACCACACATTATTATGAGGGTAGTTTCATTGCTCTTTATCCTCCTATAAGGATGTTGGTGTCAAAATTCTCCTTAAAATCGCTACAAATACTTTTCGAAATCGGAATCTGATGTTTCAACTTCATCTTCGGTTATTGGCCTAAAGAGCATTGGAAACGAAAATAAAAATCATGCAATAAAGTCACTTCTCTCTTGCCTTCAACATCTGTGCGGGTTCATAAGTCAACAATTAAAACTTTTTAGCATGACAACCAACGATTTTACGCAAATTTTATGCATTGCTGCCAAAATTTGCGATCCTTTCACAACATGCAGCATGTTGTTGCAGTACAACAGCAACGCCCCTACCGCAATGCATGCATGAGACCATACATATGCATACTCTCATTTTCGGTTATTGCTTACGCACCAAAGTTTTTTGAAGCTCAAGCAAAATTAATTGGCCGTTTGATTAATGTGCAGAACCCAAAATATGATTCCAGCCAAACAACTTGACATCGTTGTGCTGAAATCCGTTTGGCGTTTATCAATTTTCCACTCAAACATTAAACGAACATGGCTTTTGGACTTTGTTTTTTGCTCCGAAAAATAAAACCCCAACATTTAAGTTACGTCACATTATTCCACGCTTTAAATGCCAGCAAAATCTTGACGGAACGCACGTTATGCATTTTTAATTAAACGCATATACCATTTTTTTTGGTAGTAAACTGTGTGTGTGTGTGTGTACCCCATTTTTTGTTTCGAAAATTTTCATTTGATCAAACCCGGCGA